>NC_072477.1:75891072-76195072 GCF_027574615.1 Eptesicus fuscus | reverse complement strand
TGAGTTATATACCATGAATGACTGTAAAGATTGCAGATACTCAGTAATGCTGCTCCTATAGCTTAACCAAATTGATGTAATGCTGATTCTAGTCAAGTTCAATAATAAATCCCAAACTGGATTCACCTATGCCTTTTCAGATTATATGTTTATGTCTGGGGAGACAGAATATCTCTCCATTTGAAAAGGTGGTTGCTTTTTGGTCCTTTTTTGGCAATTAAACCAAAGATTAGTATCCCAAATTACTTTGCAAGGACCATAATGATTATTATGCTATATCCTAACTGTTTATATCCTGGGACTTATTCACAGTTGATGAATTCTGAGATCCTAGGAGGCATGATTGAATTTAATGCTACAGATTGATCTCAACTTGCTTCTTTGAGTCTCCAAATCAAATGTGGTTTGAGAATAATAGAATAGATCTAGTCAGCTTTAATTAAATATGGTTTGAGAATAATAGAATAGATCTAGTCTCAATCAGATTAATCAGAATAGCTGACGAAGTTTCATACTCACAAGAAAACTTTCTAGAAACTAACAACACGTAGGACCCTGAAGTAGATTGCAAGTCTCTCATACTCCTATGGGCTTGCTGGGTATAGCAATAATGTAAGGCCATGCCTCTCAACCTGTAACCATTTCTCAGGGTTGTGCTTGCAACATGCAACACTGAGGAATGAGGTAATGTCTTCTCTGAGACAAAGAGCAAGCTTGCTACTTGCTAAAGAAAATGCAGTGAATTCCCTAAGCTCAGTGTTTCTCATCTATGACACAGTCCTGCTGCACTAATATCATCCATCTGTACCCATTATACCACCCCATGAGACTTAAGGGCAAGTGATACATGCCGATAGTCATGCTCCCTGCTATGCCATCCTATATAATAAAAGTATAATATGCTAAGTGTCTAAACAATAAAAGCATAATATGCTAAGTGTCTAAAGTATAATATGCTAAGTGTCTAAAGTATAATATGCTAAGTGTCTAAACCTTTCAGTCAACCATTCGACCAGTAGCTCTGATGTCCACTGACCACCAGGGGGCAGGCGCTCCAACTGGAAGGTTAGCTTTCTACTGGGGTCCAGCCAATGGGGACTGGGCAAGAGGGCCGGACATGCCCTGGAGCCCTCCTGAGGTCCCTCCTCTGCTGGCCAGCCCCCATAGGCCCTGATTGCTGGCCAGGCTGAAGGACCCCCACCGGTGCACGAATTTGTGGACCAGGTATCTAGTAAGTAATAAAAGCCTTTGTCTCTGACCCAGGAGTCTTGTGTCTTTACTGACAGCATCAAAGAAACAATTTATTATCTTGTAAGAAGGGCAAGATCAGAGACCTAATAATTCTGACACTTTTATAGATACTATAATAAAGACTTTACTCTTGAGAAATGTAAGTTTTCCAAAACTGGTCCAGAATGAGCCTCTTTTCAAGGATGTAATGTCTAGTCCCATATGAGATTTAACTATCATTTCTAATTAAATGCTTGAGCAATTTTCTGATATACATTAATGAAATAAAGACTACTGGAGAATTAGTGTTACATACTTAAATTACTATTAATTGTGTAAGGAACCTGATAACCAGTAGATAGACAATCAAAGGTAGAATAATTATGAACTAGTTCTTGAACCATAGTAATCTTTAATCCAACTTAAAAAAATCAAATCTCCTATAAAATGTGTCTACCAAGGCTAATTATTTAAATATGTTTACTGAGGGGATTTTTTTTTTTGCAGTAATCCTATATAATAAAAGGCTAATATGCAAATTGTCCCCTCAAGGGTTCAACCAGCAGACCAGGAGTTTGATTGCTCACTATGACGTGAACTGACCACAAGGGGGCAGCGCAGAACATGGCAGGCGACCAGCAGTGGCGGGGCCCTGAGGGAGCAAGGGAAGGAGGAGGCCGGGAGGCTGGGAGTCAGGGAACTACACAGTGATGGTGCGGTGCGTGGGCAGCAAGGAAAGGAGGAGGTGGGAGCCGGGAGGCAGGGAATCTGATGGGCTCTGATTCTAGGCCAGGCCTAAGGACCCTACCTGTGCACGAATTTTGTGCACCGGGCCTCTAGTTTGAAATAAAACATTGACATGTGCTCATAATTATTTGACTTGAAGTTAACTTTTATACTTTTCAAAATCTTCTGGATATGTCTTTTTTTTCTTTTATATAGTTCACTGTGGGGTTACTAGCCTTCAAGTTGAGTTCATTCAGCTTACACCTGATAAAGTGATGTTGGTTAAGTGAGGACTGGCTGAGACCCTGAGTGGGTATAATTATTTGACAGAGCCCACTGAGCAAAGGAAGGCTAAGATCTGAGTCTGAAGGTAAGAGCCAGAGAGAACTGAATTGTACCACATACCCAACCAAGGAGAACATACACAAAGATGAGTTATTAAGGTGGGAATGAGGTCAAGGGAAAAAGGGGAGAGAGAGCAGCGCCAAGAAACTTCATTCAGTAGATATTTCTCAGCTGACTACTATAAGCCAGTCACTACTCTATGCACTAAGGATAAAGCCATGAACAAAATCAATAACTCTGACCTCATAGAGCTTATATTCTAATTGAAACTATAAGCAATGAACACATTGGCATATATGTCTACAATATAACTGCATGTTATAATTACCACCAACAGGAAGTAAACAGGTTGTTGTGATAGGGAGTTAGGAAGTCAAGAAGATAAGCAGAAGTCAAAAGGCTTTTTCTACAGTAAATGATATTTGAGCTGAGCACCAAAGGATGAAAATGAGCCAGGCTCACCAAAATCTGGAGGAAGAAAATTTCAGATGTGAAAGGATAAGACCAAATGTGGGAAAGGACATGGCAAATTCAGAAAATAGAAAGGAGATCAGAGTTGTTGCTGCACAGAGAGCCAGGGAAAGAGAGTTAAGAGCTGGGATTGAAGAGTCGGGCAAGATTCAAATAATGGAGAACCTTGTACATCACAGCCTGGGGTTGTTATTTTATTCTAAGAGCAACATAAAACCATTGACACATTTAGGCAAGTAGAGGCAGCTTCAAATTTACAGTTTGAAAAATCACTCTAGATACCGGTTAGATTTGTGTTGCTCAAACTTTTCAGGGATAGAATCACCTGAGAATCTTGTTAAAATGCAGATTCAAATTCAATCAGGCTCAATTGGAGCCTGAGATTATGCTCAAGTTTCAATACTGCTGGTCCACATTTTGAGTATCAAAGATGTGGGGAATACATTGTCTTGAGAGAAAAGAGGCCAGTTAGAAGGTGGGGAATACATTGTCTTGAGAGAAAAGAGGCCAGTTAGAAGGTCTCATGGACCAGAACTGTGTTTTTCAAACTTTGTTTAATATATTTTATTTTATAAAACTTTATTCTTATTCTGTGTGATGTACACCATTTTGCTATGTCATGCTTTGAGGAAGACATACAGCATCTGTAGATACTAACTTTTCCATCTTTTAAATGAAGGGCATGGGCTAAATCAGTATTTCCTAAAGAGTGATTGATGCAGGAGATCATGTTAGGCAGAACATAGCTTAATTTTTTTAGTTGTTACATATGTAATGTTATTTCACTTTGTAATAGAAAATAAAAAACCAGCATATCAAATATATGGTTTCACAGATAGGATCAATTAAAACAAGAATACTTTTTTATATAGTTATTTTAAAAGTCTGTTTAATATAAAATTTAACTTAATATTAAATTAGAAAATAATGGTATAAGTGGCCCACAGATACAGAAAATATTATGAAGATTATGAACAAATGAATAAAATGCTGTTGATGAGGGTAAAACTTGCTCTATCAGCTGGAAGCCGGAGCCACAAAGGGGTCTGACCTCTTGCAGTGAAGGGTACAGCAGTGGAAGGGACTCTGGGCAAACAGGCCCAGGATCAGTACACTCTGCATTGAGGAGCAACACCTCAATAGTGACAAAATGAAATTTAATTCAGTATAAATTCAGATTCATCAGACAAGTGAATGACTTATTATCCGCAACTTCTATTTGGAGACAGAGATTATAAAGAAGATTCCCTTTATAAATAAGGTACACACCTTCACTCCCACACACAGGCTAGACCAGCTGCAGGGCTGTGGTACAGACGGCAGGTGCTTTTAGAGCCCTGTGGCTGAATCTCCAGGATGAGAGGCTGGGATACGCAAACACTATAAAACTTCTCTTTTCCAAGCCCTTAAAACATATATATATATATATATATATATATATATATATATATATATATATGTGTGTGTGTGTGTGTGTGTGTGTGTGTGTGTGTGTGTGTGTATATATATATATAATTATTGATTTCAGAGAGGATGGGAGAGAGGAGAGAGAGAGAGAAACATCAAAGATGAGAGAGAATCATTGATCGGCTGCCTCCTGCATGCCCTCAACTTGGGATTGAGCTGGCAATCCATCAGTCCCTAGGCCTATGCTCTATCCACTGAGGCTAACCAGCGAGGGCTCTTTTCCAAGTTCTTTAAAATTTTTGTCTGCCTGCTCTTTTTGGCTTGATTGAGATACAAGTCTTTTCCCATAATCCTGTCTGAACCAAAGGAATGTGTAAAATGTTTTCTTTTGAGAAGTACAATTAAGAATGGCACGTTTTCTCTTCTGCTTCACATTCTACCAGGAAATCTCCTTGACAATCTCCCAAGTGCAGGTTTGGGTACTGGCTGCAAGTGCCTGGAGAGATGTACAGGGCTGGATCGCTGAGCTGGTTGACTGTGATGTGCAGGGAGCTCTGCATGGTGATTTGATCCAGAATTGCTGTGTATCTTCCATTAGACTTTTGGATCTCACTGTAAGTCATTATTATCAGGGAAACAGGACTTCTCCCAGTGTCCTGTTTGTACCGCCTTAAGTTGTTAAAGGGGCTCACTGTATAATTGCATTGAATTGTACAATTGTCTCCCTCCAGGATGATCAGGGATAAAGAATTCTGTTCCACTTGGTTTTTGCCCATTCAACCCTATTCAGAAAGCAAAGTGAGATTTGAAAGATCGACCTTTCATTCTTAATGATTTCTAATTTGCACCCTTCCCTTCTCCCCACAATGAATTCCAGGTGAACTATAAAATGGCCCTATTTTCTCCCCCACTTCCACCCTTTGCTGCAAATGCAAAGAAAATATTCCTTGGTGGGAGCTCCTGTGTGAACCTGGCTAAAACTCTTTATTAACTTACAAAAAAAATGAAGCCACAAAACCATCAAGGTCCTCAGATGCTTCTCCATTCTTCTTCTGCACAAGGATGCCTCCAAAAGGTGGCTTGTCTACTCAACACCTTTTTTTAAAACATTACACAAAGTATATTTAAGAGTTTATGCTTAGCAAATCAGAGACAACTTGCCCAGACAGAGAGCAGATTTTGGTATCCTATACACCATAATATGTACAAACAGGGTCAATACAAACACTGCCATTTTGAGGTCAAATCTACAGTAACACAAAACCTCTGATTAAGCTTTTTGCTAAGTTTCCTCCTCATTATTTGCAACATTATATAGCATACTAGAGGTCCGGTGCATGAATTCGTGCATAGGTGGGGTCCCAAACTGGCAGTCTAATGCAGCCTGCCACTCCTGCCTGCCACTCCCGCTCATCCCAGCCCTGCTGCACCTGCCACAGGCTGGCACCCAACAGTCCCAATCAGGAGAGGCTCAAGTCACTGCAGCAGCACTCGCCAGCCATGAGCCCTGTGTCTGGTGCCCATCTGGAGGGGAGAGGTGGAGGAGGAGTGGGTGTGAAGCGATTAGCCCTCCAGGCAGGTGGTGGGATGCCCTTGCGGGCCTGGGATCCTGATCCATCCCACTGACATTCGTGCTGGTTGTCAGGAGCCACCTGGCAGCAGCTTTTATATCGTTTCTTCCGTGCAGAATGTCTAGGGAGGGGAAGAGGCCGAGGTGCCTGAGGCCAACTTACAGGAGGCCGGTGCTGTTGGGATCATGCCTATAGTACCAGGCAGTCAGTGCCTGACCCATTCTTGGGAGATTGGACCTGCAGGACTACTGAGGGAGTGAGTGGCTGCCACCAGGCTGGTGGGCCGCTGGGATGGGTCAGTCAGCTGAGTGGTGCTCCCACTGTGGGAGCACACTAACCACCAGGGGGCAGCTCCTGTGTTGAGTTTCTGCCTCCTGGTGGTCAGTGTGCTTCATAGTGACCAGTGGATCGATCGTTCGATCATTTGGACGTTCAGTGGCTTAGGCTTTTATATATATAGATAAGTCTCTATATGGCTGTATAAGCATAGTAAATTAGTATTTAAAACATAGGAGAGTTAAACCTCAACAGTCTCATCTGAAAATAGGTGAGGTAACACTTACCTAACAATTTTTGAAAAATTTAGAAGACATGATGCAGGCTGTCGCCAAGATGGCAGAGTAGGAAACCTAGTTCTCTTTCCTCCCCAGAAATACCAGCATAACAATGACATTAGTACCAAAATACCTTGAAGAGAAATTCAGAATCCAGCTAAAAAAGTAAAAGCACCCCAGAGGAGCACAAACTGAGAGCAGTTACATTTATTCAGGTAAGAATATTTCAATTTACCTGTATCAGTTTCTCCAGAAAATCAGGTAAGCTCAATACCAAGAAGACAACCTAGGCCCATGCTTTCTCCCACATTGGGCTGGAGCGGGGAGGGGGAGAGAGAAGTGATTTAGAGTGTGTACCTAGCCTCCTAGCCTCTCAAGGGCACCCTCTATGGAGCCTGTCTCTATCTCACCTCATACAGAGTGCTGAATTATAGGCAAAGCTCAATCCCTTGGGACAGTAAAAAATGTGGGGGGAGGGAGCCCACACCCAGTCAGTGCTGCTCTGTGAGATTGGAAAAGCAGAACAGAGGATTTTCCTCCAATCCTTGATTATCATGATTACACAATGAATACTTTAAACTACTTTAAAAGGCCTTGCTTATCCCAGTCAAAAAACATAGGGTGGTTGCATGGATTTTAATAAACAAGATTCATCTATATGCTGATAACAAGAGACTCACTTTAGCATTAAGGACATACATAGGCAAAAAGTGAAGGGTTGTATAAAAGAGATTTGGATAGAGATTATAAAGAAGATTCCCTCTATAAATAAGGTACACACCTTCACTCCCACAGACAAGGGAGCGACGTATTATCCGAAGATCATGTTAGGCAGAACATAGCTTATTCTTATATTTATATATTCTTATATTTATATAACATGAAATAGCTTAAGTGTTATATTTCATGCAAATGGTAAACACAAGAGAGCAATAGTAGTTATTTTTATATCAGACAAACTCTACCTTAAACCAAAAACTGTCAAAATCACCTTAGCCAATTTTGCTCAGTGCATCAAGCATCGGTCCAAGGACTGAAGGGTCGCAGGTTTGATTCCAGTCAAGGGCATGTGTCTCAGTTGTAGGTTAAATCCTCAACAGAAGCGAATGGGGTGCGTGCAGGAGGCAACCAATATATGTGTCTCTCTCACATTGCTGTTCCTCTCTCTGAGTCTCTCCCTCTCCCTTTCACTCTTTCTAAAAATCAATGGAAAACATATCCTCTGGTGAGGATTAACAACAACAACAAAAAACTGTCAAAGTAGAAAAAGAAAGTCATCTATATATATAAAAGCCTAAGTAACCGTTTGACTATTCAACCGTTCGACCGGTAGCTATGATGTGCATTGACCACCAGGGGGAGACACTCAATGCACAGGCATGGAAACATGAAACAGACTGATGAATCTCAGGAGGAAGGTGGAAGGGGGAGGGTGGGAAGGGATTAACCAAAGATCTTGTATGAATACTAGAGGTCTGATGCACAAAATTTATGCACAGGGGGTCTCTCAGTCCAGCCTGCACCCTCTTGCAACCTGGGAACCCTCAGGGGATGTCCGAGGGTTTAGGCCCAATTGGCAGTCGGACATCCCTCTCACAATCCTGGACCCTTCGCTCCTAACCGCCCATCTGCTCACTCCTTACCGCTTGGCTCACTGCTCCTTAGCATTGCTGCAGAGGTGGGAGAGGCTCACACCACCGCCGCTGTGCTGCCAGCTGTGAGCTCAGCTTCTGGCTGAGCTGCACTCCCACTGTGGGAGCGCACTGACTACCAGGAGGCAGCTCGAGCATTGAGCATCTGCCCCCTGTTGGTCAGTGCACGTCATAGCAAGCCGTTGTTCTGGTTGGTCCGCTGTAAGGGCCGCTGGGCTATTATGGATATAATTTAGAGGCCCAGTGCACAGATTTGTACACCCGTGGGGTCCCTCAGCCTTGCCTGTGGGGATTAGGTCAAAACGGGTAGTCTGACATCCCCAAAGGGGTCCCGGATTACAAGAAGTCACAGGCCAGGCCAAGGGACCCCACTGGTGCATGAATCTGTGCACCGGGCATCTAGTTATGTAATAATAAATGGGTCAATTAATCAAGAGTACATAATAATTATAAATGTATATGTATCTAATATCAGAGTTAATATATAAAAAAATATATTTCTTGCAGCTTGAAAATTTAGATTTGCCAGTCCCCACAATTACATGAGCTAATTCCCTAAAATCTTTGTCTCTCTCCACTCACAGGCCTACACACACACACACACACACACACACACACACACACACACACACACACTATTGATCCTATTGGTTCTGTTTCTCTGGAGAACCCTAATATAGAGAGTGATTTTAAAAAATAGATTTTATATTCAAAAAATAATAGCCTTATATTTGTATACACCAAAATAATATAGATTCATTGTGTGTAGGTTTATATACTTTTGTGAATATTTGTTATATTTCCCAATAAAATTATTTTAAGTGTTGATAGTAATGATATTATAGCCCATAGAAATGGTTGATTCCCTTCTGGGAAGGATAAAACCACAGAATCAGCCCAGAAAATTTGAGAGACAAAACTGAAAGGAGAGAGGGTAGAAGAGAGGAAGAATGAGAAAGAACACCAGTACAACAGAACTCTGCATACCCATTCTTCTTATATTAAGAGCACTATATATGAAATACAACCATTCATCAACAATACCTTCAGAGAGGCAATAATAGTTACTGCAATGGATATTTACAAACTTCACCAAGAAATCTATGTGGTAACAGAAAAAATTCAAAAATTCTCCCCTAAAGCAATGGCAGGACCCAAATCACTGAGGCAGCAGCAGATTTCAAGGCATTCAAGTAGTTAGGACTCTTCCAAACTCTAAATCCAACTCTTGTCTATTTAATTCCTCGCCTATGAGAACTCAGAAGTTACAACGTTGTCCTTGCTCTCCAGAATTCATTTTCTACTTCCCATTGTTGTGTGAACTATTTGTGAGCACGTTGTCAGCTACTTAGTCTGAGTCTTATCCATCCCAAACAACTCATGATGTTGGAAAAACAGGCAAATAGTAGACCTTGCCTGAGATGACACCTCACTGCACATCTTGTAAAATAATGAAGTAGTTTATTACTATTCCCTCCTTCTTTAATGGCATTTCTTCCACTCAAATCATTTTCTCTGTATATATTTCTAAGAAGTCTTAGAGGTTGACTAGATATATATTCTTTATAGACCCAGTAAGCTGTTGGCATGAAGCGACACTAATATTAAAGTATAATTTTTGTATGAAAAAACAGCCCAGTAGATGTGGCTCAGTGGATTGAGCACCATCCCATACACCAAGAGGTAATTGGTTTGATTCTCGGTCAGAGCACATACCTGGGCTGCAGGACTGATGCCCATTTGGGGGTTGAGGGGTACAGGAAGAAGCCCATTGATGTTTCTTTCATCATCGCTGTTTCTATCTCTCTCTCCCTCTCCCTTCCTCTCTCTCCAAAATAAAATAAAATAATAATTTAAAAATGCTTAGATTGAAAATCTTAATAAGAAACAATGAAAAATGGGAAAAAAAGACAAAGATAATCTTTAAAATCAATGAAGAAAAATGACTTACTCAAGAATTGATATTGAACCTGGGTAGATGCCTCAAAATAAAAAAAGAAAAATATAAAGTTTTGAACATAACCTCACTACACACACACCCAAAAAATATCTAGACTACAATATTAAAGACAAAAATAATCTAAAAGAAATTAAAGAAAACATGAGGTAAATTTTTCTCATTTTAGAGTGCTATAAATTTTTAATGTAACTCAGAATCCACAAAAAATTTTTTGATAAATTTACTAATATTAAAAGCTATTTTTACAATTCTGCATGGCAAAAAAGGAAAAGGGGCCATAAATACAATCAGAAGAGTAATAATAAACCTTTTTTAAAGACACATATGTGTGATAGCCTTATGACAATCTCATTAATGTAGAAGATGCTCTCTAAAATCTATATTTAAAAGAGATAACAGTAGGAAATAGGCAAATATATGACTGGACAATTGAGGAAAAAATGTAAATAACTTTTAAATATAGGAAACTGTCTCTTTGATAATTAAAGAAGTCATTTAAAAATAAAAGAAAGCCTAAATGATAAAGAAAATTTTAAAAACTTTGTAATGCACTATGTATGAGGAAAACAGGTATTCTGCCCAATCATTTCTTTTAGTATTATATATTTACTACTGTCCAATCCACAGATTCATGCACATTCAAGGAAATTAATTAGAATAAATATTTTGATATCGCTATTCACTATTTCTCTATAATAGAGTGTCAACCAAATTCATGATTGACATTGAGAGATCAAAACACACATGTGCGATTGGTGCCAGCAAGAGCTTTATATGTACCGCACATGCATGAGTCAACTTAGCCATGTATATATGTCAACTTGCTTAATTAGACCTGCTTTCTGATTTAGCTGAACTTTTTCCAGCCCAGGGAAGAACCCCAACTTCTCTTTCAGGTAATTGTCAGCAACACAGCAGTAAATATCAACACAAAGCAGATTATTATTATAGATCAGGCAAGGAGAAAAAAGGGTAAAATATTTAACTGTAGCAGTGTTTGACTATATTCTGCATAGTGAGAAAACCTGAAGTCATTTTCAAGTTCCACCATTTCTTACTTTTTTTCAGTTGGGTCAAGTTTCTAAACTTTCTAAATCTCCATTGTCTTGCTAATGAAAAGAACATAGGATTCTACTGAGTCTTCTATCTACCTATTCCAGAACTTCTGTGAGGATCAAATGAGATGAGGCATGGGAAAATGCTTCACAAACATTTGGTTGAACTGTAAAATGTTTGCACCTGGCTATACTAGTAAAGCAAGTCAGGTTCCTGGGCTGAAGAAACTCCAAGGAGGCTAGTCGCTAGGGAGAGGAAGCCCAGCATTCCTACATGATGTCATTACCCAGCACCCACAGCAACCATTTCCAAGCTGGGCTGTACTATGGGCCACACTTTGTGCCATGGGTCTTGCCAGTGTTGGCTGCGATTTGGTCGGGTGTCGCTCAAGGGTGGTGGTGGGGCCTATGTCCCACTTGGAGGAAGCCAAGTGTTGGTTTGTTCACAGACCTGGTGACATTTATTTTTAAATAGCCAGTGCACATCATGGAAGCTCCTGCATTGAGTTTCTGCCTCCTGGTGATCAGTGCATGTCATAGCTATCAGTTGAAAGGACAGACACTTAGCCTTTTATATATAGACATAAAACTTACCTAGGAGACTGTTTGGCTGAACCATATAGACTACTGTCAGTAGATTCTTTTGAATATATTTCCTAAAATATTATTCAAAATTTAATTAATATTTATAATATACTAGAGGCCTGGTGCATGAAATTTGTGCAATGGGCAGGAGTCCCCAGCCAAGCCTGCATCCTCTCTAATCTGGGACTCCTCAGGGGATGTCTGACTGACGATCCAACAGGGATCAGGCCTAAACTGGCAGTTGGACATCCCTCTCACAATCTGGGACTACTGGCTCCCAACCACTCCCTGCCAGCCTGATCAATGCCTAACTGCTCCTTTGCTGGCCTGATCACCCCCAACAGCCCTCCCCTGTCAGCCTGGTCCCCCCCAACTGCCCTCCCCTGCTGACCCAGTCACCCCTAACTGCCCTCCCCTGCCAGCCATCTTGTGACCACATGGGGGTGGCAATTTGTGCGAGGGTGTGACAGTCAATATGCATATTATCTATTTATTATAAAGGATACTATGTTTTTCTATTTCAATTATTTTGGCTTTCTTACTTTTTTTGTGCTATTTTTGATTCATCAATGATTAACTGCCAATTTTCTGCTGGTCTTGAGAAGTAATCATTGCTTGTGATAAAGGCACTGGTAGAGAGCATGGGTAGCCTGTTACTTAAGTATTTACTCATTCAGTCCTTCTACTTTCATTCTCCATTCCTCAAATGCCCTCAAAATACATACATACAGACACATACAAACATACACACACACAGCACCATCTACCTAAATTATTCAAATGTAATTAGTGCTTCTGATTTCAAAACCTTTCCACAAGTGTACAGCAAACATCACAGTGTTTCTTGGTGGTTTCTCACAATAGGTCCAGGTTCCCAAGTTTGTGCTCAGCTCCCCCTGCAGTTCCTGTCACTGTGTCACCCAGCACACAGTAGTACATTGCAGAATCTGTCTGGTGGACTGAGGCTTTCTCCAAGTGGAAGGCCTTTGGTTGTTTTTGGTATGTGGCTACAAATCCTTTGCTGCTTCCATTCTCATTGATCCTTGAGGCTTTCAGGAGGAGCTGTGGACCTTCTCCGGGATGCTGAACATACCAGAAAAGAGTGGGATAGCCTGTGGCTGAATAAGTACAATTCACAGTCAGGGGAGCCCCTTCTAACAGAGTCACTTGGCCTTCCATCTGGGTCACTGAGTCTCCATGGGTTTGTCCTGGAGAAAAAGAAAAGAAATCTATATTATCCTGGGCATGACACTCTGAAATACAATTATGGTTCAAGAATTTGCGAATTTAATAGAATAAAGAATCCATATTTTAAGAGACATGTTACTTACCAAACACTAAGAATACGACAATCACGAAGCCCAGAGACGAGTTCATCTCTACAATGTCTCCTAAATAATGTTCTGATTCTTAACATGAAGTGAAATGATAAACCTAAGCCTACAATTCACATAGGAAATGTGTTTGTGTTTAGGAACAGCACCCCCTGGTGGAGAGAAACTGAAATGGAATGCATGGCTCTTTTTTTTTAATTAACTTTTTTTTTTTCAATTACAATTGACATATAATATTATATTAGTTTCAGGTGTACACCACAGTGATAAAACACTATATACCTTATTAAGTGATCAATCTTGTACCCATACATGGTTATTAGAATATTCACTATTTTCTCTATGCTTTACTTTACATGCTCATGACCATTCTAACAACCAATTTGTACTTCTTAATTCCTTCACCTTTTCCACCCATCCCCCCAACTTACCTCTCATCTGGAAAACATCAAAATGATGTTTATATCTATGAATCTATTTCTGTTCTGCTTGCTCATTTATTTTGTTGTTTAGATTCAATTGCTGATAGATATGCTTTATTGCCATCATATTGTTCATATTTTTAATCTTTTTTTTTTGTTTTTCTTAAAGAAGACAATATTTCATGCAATACTGGTTTGGCAATTAAGAACTCCTTCAGCTTTTTCTTGTCTGGGAAGCTCTTTATATGTCCTTTGGTTCTAAATGATAGTTTTGCTGGATAGAGTAATCTTGGTTGTAGGCCCTTACTGCTCATTACTTTAAATATTTCTTGCCACTCCCTTCTGGCCTGCAAAGTTTCTGTTGAGAAATCAGCTGACATTGTTATAGGAGCTCTCTTGTAATTAACTAACTGCTTTTTTCTTGCTGCTTTTAAGGTTCTCCTTTTGTCTTTAACTGGTGCAAGCGGTGGCTCCCAGGCCTGATCGCCCTTTGAGTGCTTCTCCACCTACCTCTGCTCCTGAGGGGTGACTGGGGAAGCAGCCAAAGCTCATACCCACTGACGGTGCCGGCCCCACTCGTATCTGCTGCTGGCTCGGGCCCCAATCGCTTCGTGCCAAAGCGGGTGAGAGCTAGGCCGGCACTGTCAGTGCATGAAAGTGGAAGCAGCAGGAGCGGGGTTGTCAACTGACAGGGGACCAGGAGCTGCGGCAGCTTAGGCCAGGTGCAGGTGCAGAGGATGGAGGGGCCGAGATCCACCCCTGTGCCCACTGCAGCCTCGTGGCCCACAATTCTTATCAAGGTGCATGAATTTGTGCTCTGGGCCCCTAGTTTTATATAAATGGAATCATATGTATTCTTTTATCTAGTTTCTATCTCTCAGCATAATTATTTTGGAATTCTTATATGGTCTCTTAAGTAGGGTTCATTCTTTTTTCTTGCTGAATAAGTATTCCATTATAGAAAGACTAGAGGCCTGGTGCACAAAATTCGTGCTCTGAGGGGGGTGGTCCCTCAGCCCAGCCTGTACCCTCTCCAATCTGGGACCTCTCGAGGGATGTCCAACTGCCCGTTTAGGCCCAATTGGGCAGTCGGACATCCCTTGAGGGGGCAGTCGGACATCCCTCTCACAATCCAGGACTGCTGGCTCCCAACTGCTTGCCTGCCTGCCTTCCTGATTGCCCCTAACCGCTTCTGCCTGCCAGCCTGATCACCCCCTAACCACTCTGCTGCCAGCCTGTTTGCCCCCAACTTCCCTCCTCTGCCAACCTGGTTACCCCTAACTGCCCTCGCCTGCAGGGTTGATCACCTCCAACTGCCCTCCCTTGCAAGCCTGGTCCTTCTCAACTGCCCTCCCTTGCAGGCCGGGTGCCTCCCAACTGCCCTCTCCTGTTGGCCATCTTGTGGTGGCCATCTGGTGTCCACTTGGGGGCAGGATCTTTGACCACATGGGGACAGCTATATTGTGTGTTGCAGTGATGATCAATTTGCATAGTACTCTTTTATTAGATAGGATAGAGGCCTGGTACAGGGGTGGGGGCCAGTTGGTTTGCCCTGAAGGGCATCCCGGATCAGGTGGGGGTTCCCTTGGAGTGTGAGGCGGCCTGAGTGAGGGGCCTGTGGTGGTTTGCAGGCCAGCCACACCCCCTGGCAACGCAAGCGGAGGCCCCGGTATCTGGAATTTATTTTCCTTCTACAATTGAAACTTTGTAGCCTGGAGTGGAGCCAAGCCTGGGGCTCCCTCCAAGGCCCGTAGCCATTTGTGTTGGGGTTATAATTGAAACTTTGTTGCCTTAAGCTGGTGGGCCTGGCCAGGGTTTGCAGAAAGCTTTGCTTCCCCTGTTGCAGGCGGCAACCCTTGCCTGCTCTCTCAAGCTCCATTCTGCCGCCATTTGTTTGAATTTGTTTACCTTCTATAATCAAAACTTTGTAGCTTGAGTGGAGGCTTAGGCCTGGCTAGGGCAGGTGGAAAGCTTGGCTTCCTCTGTTACCTAGGAAACCTTGCTCTCTGTGGCTGTAGCCATCTTGGTTTGGGTTAATTTGCATACTCGCTCTGATTGGATGGTGGGCGTGGCTTGTTGGTGTGGCTTGTGGGTGTGTTGGAGGTATGGTCAATTTGCATATTTGTCTATTATTAGATAGGATAAAATAATTTATCTATTTGCCTTATTGCACTGACTAAAACCTCTAGTAAAATATTAAATACAAGAGGTGGGAGCCAAACTTCTTTCCTTATTCCTGATCATAGCTGGAATGCATTGAGCCTTTCACCATCAAATATGCCATTTTATGTAAGTGTTTTGTAGATGCCCTTTTTAAGTTCAAGAAATTCCCTTCCATTCCTAATTTTCTGGAATTTTTAATAATGAATTAATGTTGGATTTGTCAAATGCATTTTCTGAACCTACTGAGGTTATTATCATTAGGGATTATCTACTGCTTGTCAATCAATTTATCAGTAAGTTGTCACAGTAAAATATTAAAGACAATATTGCTCTCCTATTTAACAAATAATAAAACAAAGCTCACAAGTGTCTGGAAAGCACATAGCAAAGCTAATAATTTTGAAAATAGATCTCTCTAATAGCAAAAACATGTTTTCTGGCTTTTCATTATAGATTATTTTCAGAAAAAAAATTTAAAGAAAGACTAGAGGATAGCAAAATTACTTATTGAGTCCTTGAAATATCTTACTGTAGCTAAGATTTGGAAACAGCCTAAGTGTCCATCAGCAGATGAGTGGATTAAAAAACTGTGGTACATCTACACAATGGAATACTACATTGCTGTAAAAAGGAAGGAACTCCTACCATTTGCAACAGAATGGATGACCTGGAGAGCATTATGCTAAGTGAAATAAGCCAGTCAGAGAAAGATAAATATCACATGATCTCACCCATTTATGGAATACTAGAGGCCCGGTGCACAAAATTCGTGCACGGGGGTGGGGTGGGGGTGGTGTCCCTCAGCCCAGTCTGCACCCTCTCCAATCTTGGACCCTTTGATGGATGTCCGACTGCCCGTTTAGGCCCAATTCTGGTAGGATAGGGCCTAAACAGGCGGTCGGATATCCCTCTCTCAATTCAGGACTGCTGGCTCCAAACTGCTTGCCTGCCTGCCTTCCTGATAATCCCTAACCGCTTCTGCCTGCCAGCCTGATCACCCCTAACCACTCCCCTGCCAGCCTGATTGATGCCTAAATGCTCCCCTGCCAGCCTGATTGCCCCTAATTGCCCTCCCCTGTAGGCCTGGTCATCCCTAACTGCCCTTCCCTGCAGGCCCAGTTGCCCCAACTTCCCTCATCTGTCTGCCTCATCACCCCTAACTACCCTCCCCTGAAGGCTTGATTGTCCCTAACTGCCCTATCCCTTGCAGGCCTGGTCCCTCCCAACTGCCCTACCCTGCTGGCCTGATTGCCCACAACTGCTCTCCCTTTCAGACCTGGTCCCTCCCCTGCTGGTCATCTTGTGGCAGCCATCTTGTATGTTGGAGTGATGGTCAATTTGCATACTACTCTTTTATTAGATAGGATTGAGTCCTGGTGCACAGGTAGGGGCCGGCTGGTTTACCCTGAAGGGTGTCCCGGATCAGGGTGGGGATTCCCTTGGGGCATGGGGTGGCCTGAGCGAGGGGCCTATGGTGGTTTGCAGGTTGGCCATGCCTTCCAGCGACCCAAGTGGAGGCCCTCGTATCTGAGACTTATTTATCTTCTATAATTAAAACTTTGTAGCCTTGAGCAGAGGCTAGGGCAGGCCAGGGTGGGCGGAAAGCTGGCTTCCTCCATTGGTGGGAAAATCCAAGCCTCCTGCTCACTCTGTGGCTGCAGCCATTTTTTTGGGGATTTATTTATCTTCTATAATTGAAACTTTGTAGCCTTGAGTGGAATCCACACTGGCCAGGGTGTGCGAGAAGCTTGGCTTCCTCCATTGCCAGGGAAACCCAAGCCTCCTGCTCGCTCCATGGCCACAGCCATCTTGGTTGGGTTAATTTGCATACTTGCTCCTGATTGGCTGGTGGGTGTGGCTTGTGGGTATAGTGGAGGTATGGTCAATTTGCATATTACTCTTTTACTAGATAGGATAACGAACAACATAAACTGATGAACAAAAACAAATCCAGAGAGGAACCAAGATGGTGGCATAGTTAAACAACTAATCTGCTGCCTCACACAACAATTTCAAAAACACAACTAAAAGACAAAAACGTCTACCACCCAGAACCACAGGAAAGCTGGCTGAGTGGAAGACTGACAACTAAGAACAGAAAGGAGCACAATCGCTGAAAAGCTGAGGTACGGAGGCACGCGAATCGGGCCGGCGGCGGGCGGCTGGGTGCGCGGCTTTTCTACAACCCGCAGGGAGACAAGCTCCCGATCACTCTGAAATCCAGTTTCTGGGGACACTCGGGGGACCCAGACACCTACGGGGAGAAGCTGGACTCTCGGCCATCGGGTCGGAAAGTGAGAGTGACTTTTTTGCGGTGGTGCGCCCAGCAATCATTGTTTACTGCGCTGGAGCGCGGGGCGCAGGGACTTGGAAACGTGGAAAGGCAGAGACAGCTGACGGCAGCCATCGCTGTTGGCCACGCCCCAGCCTAGTGACGCCCTGAGACCCCGCCCAGCCCTGAGGCCCCGCCCTGAGACCCCACCCAGCCCTGAGGCCCCGCCCTGAGGCCCCGCCCCGCACATTCTACAAACCCGCCCAGGCTCCACACAGCGGCTTTTACATATAAATGGCCTGTTCTGTGGCAGCTTAACCAACTGCAGCTCCAGTCAGACTGCTCCAAAACCACCCAAGCAAAGGAGGAGAAAACTAGCCCTTGCTGTAGCTCCTGCTGGGGAACACACAGTACACAAGGGTACACCAAGAGTGTCCACCTCAAGTAACTGGGAGGCTGACCCGTTGAACCAATAGGACACCTAGTACACAAAACTACCCTACCAACTCAGGGAAGCAGAGAATATGAGAAGGCAAGGAAACAGATCACAAACCAAAGAAATGGAGGAAAACAAGCGATTGGACATAGAGTTCAAAACCACGGTTATAAGGTTTTTCAAGAATTTCATGGAAAAGGCCGATAAATTCCATGAGGACCAACTAGAAATTAAACATACACTGACTGAGATAAAAAATATTATACAGAGACCCAAAAGCAGACTAGAGGATTGCAAGAATCAACTCAAAGATTTGGAATACAAAGAGGCCAAGGACACTCCTCCAGAGAAGCATGAAGAGAAGAGAATTCAGAAAGTTGAAAATAGTGTAAGAAGCCTCTGGGACAACTTCAAGCGAACCAACATCAGAATTATGGGGGTACCAGAAGAAGAGAGAGAGCAAGATGCTGAAAACCTATTTGAAGAAATAATGAACGAAAACTTCCCCCACCTGATGAAAGAAATAGACTTACAAGTCCAGGAAGCGCACAGAACCCCAAACAAAAGGAATCCAAAGAGGACTACACCAAGACACATCATAATTAAAATGCCAAGAGCAAAAGACAAAGAGAGAATCTTACAAGCAGCAATAGAAAAACAGTTAGTTACCTACAAGGGAGCTCCCATACGATTATCAGCTAATTTCTCAACAGAAACCATGCAGGCCAGACGGGAGTGGCAAGAAATATTCAAAGTGATGAATAGCAGGAACCTACAACCAAGACTACTCTACCCAGCAAAGTTATCATTCAGAATTGAAGGGCAGATAAAGACCTTCACAGATAAGAAAAAGCTAAAGGAGTTCATCACCACCAAACCAGCATTATATGAAATGCTGAAAGGTATTCCTTAAAAAGAGGAAAAAGAAGAAGAAAGATAAAAATTATGAACAACAAATACATATCTATCAACAAGTGAATCTAAAAGTCAAGTGAATTAAAAATCTGAGGAACAGAATAAACTGATAAACTTATTAGAATCAGAGGCATAGAATGGGAGTGGATTGATAATTCTCAGGGGGAAAGGGGTGTCTGTGTGGGGAGTATGGGAAGAGACTGGACAAAAATCATACACCTATGGATAAGGACAGCGGGGGGGGGGGAGGTAAGGGCAGAGGGGGGGGTGGGAACTGGGTGGTGGGGAGATATGTGGGGAAAAAGGAGAAACAATTGTAATCTGAACAATAAAGATTCATTAAAAAAAAAAAACAAAAAAAAAAACAAATCCAGAGACAGAGAAGCATCAATCAGCAGTCAAACCTCAGGGGGAAGGTAGGGGAGGGTGGGGGTTAGGGGGAGAGATCAACCAAAGGACTTGTATGCATGCATATAAGCTTAACCCTAACCAATGGACACAGACACCAGGTGGGGTGAGGGCATGAGCGAGGGAGTGGAGAGGCAATTGGGGTATAAGGATACGTATGTAATACCTTAATCAATAAAGGAAAAAAAGTATGTTAAAAGTTCTTTATTTATGCAAATACTTAAACGATTGCAGGTTTGACTCTTTCACCAAAACAAGAAACATACAAAGGATATACACACTGCAATTCAGGAGCCAACCTCTAGGTAGTGGCTTGACCATTTTTTTCAGATCAATTATTAGGCATCTGACTTAAGCAATGCACTGTAGCGAGGGTGACAAACTCTTCCAGATTTTTGTACATCAGGAAATTAAACTTCATTTATGTCAAGTGAGTAAACTTGCTAGTGATTAAGCGGTCTAGACTATAGTTCTTCAAACTAATCAATATACATGTTTCTCAAATTTTAAATAGAATTGTCATATGATCCAGCAATTCTACTTCCATGTAGAATATATATATATTGTATTTTTTTTTAAAGACTACTTCTTTTATTCCATGGAGACCCTTAATCATGGTGGAAATTAGATGCACCTGCCTAAGATTCTTCATTATACTTACTGCTAATTCTGCCACAGATAGTCCAATGGCCCACGATTTGTCGCCTTTCAGTTTGATCACCTCATAAGCACCGTCAGTCACCTGTTTGTGAACTTCTTTCCACTGGTTCTTATCTGAATCAGTGCTTAAAGCACGGTGCAGATTCTTTAGTGAGACAACAGCAACATTCACTCCACTCCACACAGGCACACTAGAGTCTCCATGCTCCCCAACGACCCACCGATGACAGCTTAATGGGTGAACGCCAGTGTTTCCTCCACTAGACAACAAACCAGGCTGACTCCAGATTGCAACCACTTCCAATAACACGGTTTTGGGGAAAGCCGCCTATCTTACAAGCCACATAGGTCAAGACATCCACTGGGTTGGAAACAATAAGCAATTTGCAGTTGTGAATGTATTTTACAACATTAAGAATGATGAATTTAAAGATGCTCGAGTTACACTGGCCAAATTAAGAGGGCTTCCTCCCTCTTGTTGACAGGCCCCAGCTGTGACAGTAACCAGCTTCAGGTTTGCAGTAACATTATAGTCTTTGCCAGAAACAATTTTTGGTGATCTAAGGAAAAGACTGCCATTCTTTAGATTCATCTTCTCTTCATTTAATTTTCTACGATGACATCAATAAGAGCAAGCTCATCTGCCAAGTCTTTCTTTTTTTTCTTTTTTTAAAATATTTTTATTTTTTTAAATAAATGTTTATTGTTCAGATTATTACAATTGTTCCTCTTTTTCCACCCCATAGCTCCTCTCCACCCAGTTCCCACCCCACTCTTTGCCCTCCCCCGCTCCCCTGTCCTCATCCATAGGTGATACACTTGTTATCTACATTATTTAGAGAGATGGCCAGAGTACTTATCTACATTGATTTATGAGCAGGTACTAATGGTTTTACTGAGTGGTAAGATACTTGGAAAGAACAGGATTTGAAAATTAGTGACAAGGAAATTTAGGGAAGAGTTTTTCTGGGCACACACTATAAAGATAATTATGCTCTGTGTGAATACCGACCAGGGGAAGACCATTGGAGTGGAAGCTCTTAATAATGGACAATCTATACACTGTGGATACGTAAGCAGCTTTCTCCAGTTACCCCAATGCTTGCTCAATGATCCAATGAACAAAGTGGCCTTATTAAAAGGGATGGAAGTTATGCATGAACTCAAAAGCATTGATTTCCCCTTATCAAGTTTGACCTAGCTAATGCTACTTCTGAGTGTCTAATCTGTCAATTATAGAAACTAATGCTGAGCCCCTGATATGGGCACATTCCTCAGCGGGCCTGCCCAGACACCTGGTGATATGTTGATTCCATCAGACATCTTCCATGATAGAGATGCCTGAAGTCCTTACTGAAATAGACACATATGTTTGTGTATGGATTTGTCCTCCTTGTTTCACGAGCACCCCAGGACAGTTCAGCAGCACCCCTTTACCAGCTTTCTGTAAATTTTATTGGAACCCGGATAGGTGTTTCCCTGTTTTCCAGCCTTTTCCTCTGGCACCTCAGCCAACTTCTCACCACCCAGCAGGCTCGCACCACGCACTCCCCAGAGAGGTCTGAAGCTTTGGTAGGAGAGGAGGGTATGTATTTCAATGTGTTGTTACTGTACTTTGGAACTTTGGCTTAGTCCTAGAGATGGGAGTTTGTCCCTACATAAGCTATTCACATATTCTTTAGAGTTATTTTTTAACTCAGTAATTAATTCTCTATTAGTCATTTTTAAGTGCTTATATTAAACTCTCCTTGTTAAAACTACTGTATATTTCTTTTTATTGGACCCTAATTGATGTATTGGAGTCTAGGGGAGGAAAGACATTAGAAGTAGAAAGACCAGCGATTGCATGTCATGTAACAGTATCTATCATACTTTTAAGGAACTGTGCTTAGGTATGTTGTGACAAACACATGTGGGGGAGGTGGGGGTGGCAGAGGAGGTGAAGAGATGGGACTTAAACCTGGAGAGTCCCTCTGGGCCAAGAAAACAAGTGCTTTTTTATGCTGTGCTATATTGTATTTTATTGCAAAAGTATATTTCCAGGTACTACTGGACAGAATAAATACAGTTACTATTTTAAAAATCAATGTAGGTAATGAGAATTTGCTTGGACACATTTTTGAGATTGATCTAGCTAATTGACAACTGATGATATTGAATATAAGAGGTAAACTCAATGTCAGTCTCTAGGGAGAGAATGCCCCACTGTGGCCATGTGGAGAACTTACAATGAAACCTTTGCTGTAACTCCCAAGGGGTTTGTGATCTGCTTCCTTTGCAAAACCAGCTACTGTGGCACTCACAGCACAATAATACACGGCTGAGTCTTCCTCTTGCGCTAATGACTTCTTCAGATGGAAGGACGACTCACTCTTGTCATGGACAGCCGTGAAACCTTTGACGCTCTCTCTTGAGAACTGTTTCAGGAGTAACCGCGGGCTTTGTCTGGGATACTGGACATACCAGAGAAGTTCAGGGCTCCCAGAATATACGTAGTTGCACTTCACCTGCACTGAGGCCCCTTCAAGGACGGAGATGTGGTCCTCGGGCTGAGTCACTGTCTGGGCTCTTATTCCTCCTGTAACACCAATTCTGGATCAGGAATCATCTTAAAGACGGGGGAGAATACTCCCGTAAACTGATTCTAAATCAGAAGACCACAGAAAGAGAGAATAAAGTGAGACTTTACTCACGGAGTGTGAATATGAACACAAGCATAGAAGTGAGGATGGGCTTCATGTCCGAGCTGTGAGAAGCAGAAGGCTCTTTTCTGGAGGTCTTTTCTGGAGACAGTTCAGCCACGTGGACACTGGCAGAGCGGTGAGTGAGTTTACACAGCATGTTAAGCAAAAACATTTCCTCAAAGGGCTGATGGCTTTCAGGCTTTCTACTAAATTCAGTTTGTGTCATTTCGTCCTCTAGAGGCCAAATGTGATATAGCAGATAATCTCGGGCTCCAGGAAGCTTATAAATTCTAAACCAGAATGGAGAGGGAATTCCTCCACAGTTACTAGGACAAAGGGGAAAGCTATGCTAGATTTAAAAGCATGTTACTAAAAAGGTCCAAATAGAGGAGAAAATGGAACAGAACAGAAAGTCCAAACATACAAGTTACTGGTGGAAATTTAGTTAAAATAAAATGGGGGAAAGAAGGCATATTTAATAAAAGATACCTTCATGAATGGAGAACATTTTAGAGATTAACCAATAAAATTTGGATGCTTACCTTAATATCTATTACAAAATAAATTCCTAATGAAGGCAATATTTAATATTTTTAAATAAAATAAAGTATCTTTTTAAAATAAATTTAGGATGGTCTCGGATTTAAAAAAAAAATAATAGAAAGCATACAGGAAAATATCAGACTTCATAGAAATTTAAAATCCTAGACAGATATGTTAATGAAATGTTTAAATGTTAACAGATCAAGTTATCTTTCCATCTATCATCATTGATTCTGGGTGGCCCTTTAGAAATTTAGTTCTATAAGTTAAAAAAAAAAAAAAAAAGGCCATAAACAAAGGAACAATCATTTAGCCTAGAACAGTGGTCGGCAAACTGAGGCTCGTGAGCCACAAGTGACTCTTTGACCCCTTGAGTTTTTAGCAAAGGCCAACTTAGGAGTACCCTAATTAAGTTAATAACAATGTACCTACCTATAAGGTTTAAGTTAAAAAAATTTGGCTCTCAAAAGAAATTTCAATCGTTGTACTGTTGATATTTGGCTCTGTTGACTAATGAGTTTGTGACCACTGGCTTAGAAAGAAAGCCATTCTAGAGAGATGGCTGATTGAAAATATCCCTGATCCCCTGCGCTTAGCCAAGGAGCTTCTGCAGTGACCAGCCAAGCTACAGTGAGAGAACTCGAGCACCATATCCCATTGGGGCTCATATGTGAATCTAGAGTCAGGTAGCAGAAACTTCAGGATGAAGAGCATAAAACTGTGGGTCTTGGAGAGAGCTTGGTCTGTAGAGATCAATGGACCTCGAAGAAGGAAACATTCTCTTGAGAAAGCCTCTCCTCTAGTCCCCAAATAGCTGAGAAGAAAGTAACAAGTAGGCTGAGCCTTATCTGTCCTTAAAGAAGAAGAGAACAAGGGGATCAGAGAGCCAAGAGATCTCCTTCCAGTTTTCCCACAGGGACTGACATTGCTACTGGTATCAGTGCCCTTTAGGCTGCTATACTGCTGATCACAGACACAGAAACCTTGAGGTGAGATTTGACTTGGGGTGATGAACACGAAATGCAGTGTAGAGGTGAAGTGGTGCAGAATGTGTACCTAACATCTGTGTAATTTTGTTAATCGATGTCATCCAAGTACATTCAATAAAAAGAAAAAAGAAAAAACCTCTAGGCTTTATACCCTCACAGGATTGCCTCCAGTTAAAGTGCCCAGTAATGAGAAGGGGAGTAAAGATAAGGAAAGGAAATCTCAGAAAGGAGGGCCTGGTATGAGTCAAGAATAGGCTGAAAAAAAGGTCAGTGATCTAATTTCTTTCACCAATAATCAGGACACATAGTTTGAAAAGTGAATTCATTTACAAGAAACTCTCACAAAGAAAAATATCTCATTGGGTATACTGATTATTATTATTATACAGACTCTTACTAGTAAATGAAATTAAGAGAATTCTGTAAACCTCAGACTTATGATTGTCATGTACAAATATAATGTCTCCAACAAAAGTTTAGTGATAGAGAAATAGGACATGTATATAATGACCATCCTGACCTCATTTCTATCTCCCTTCTGTTCAATACTTTCCCCATACACCCTGCAGGTACACCTGGCTGATTCTGCTCTGTGACTATGAAGTATAAGCCACATTTTGAAATTCAAGTAACCGTGTCCTATTTCTTTCTCTTTTCATCTCTCTTTTCTTTTGTTCACTTTCCTCCTCTCTCTCTACGTATATTCATTTTCTTCCATTTCATCTTCTCATTTTCTTTCCCCTGTTTTTCTAGTCTCAGAAGAGGTATAACAGAAGGTAGATACTACTAGAATAATTTTAAAGTGAAAATAAAGGTCCACATTTTAGAATTTTAATCATGAAAACCAAAACTGTAAATAGGTAATGTATCTGTTTTCAACAGGAGTTTCAAGCCTAACTTTGACCCTAGTTGATGTTCCCTTTTTAGAGAGTCATCTATGTTACATTCATTACAGCCTCAGACGTTCCTCACAGATGAATATATGGGGGTTCTCCCTGTTCTTATAGTATACTAGACGCCCGTTGAATGAAGAGATTCGTGCAATAGGCCTTCCTTCCCTTGGCTTCCAGCACTGGTTTTCCTCTGAAACCTGGGACCCAAGCCTTCACTCTGGCCGGAGTCTGCCTTCTTCGTCTTTGCTGCAGACTCTGACTGGAGTCTGCCATCTTCGTCTTCACTGCAGACTCTGGCCAGTGTCTGCTATCTTTGTCTTTGAGTCTTTGTCTTCGTTGTGGTCAGAGTGCTGCTTCTAAGCTCCTATAGATCCCATGGCACCCTGTCCTCCCACTCATAATAGACATTCTGCCCCTCAAGCCACTCCCCACCTGGAGCAGCCGGGCGGCAGCCATCTTTCTCCTTCTAATTTGTATATTTCCCCCTGATTCGCTGGTGGGCATAGCAGAGTGATGGTTAATTTGCATGTTTCTCTTTTATTAGTGTAGATACTATATATATATATATATATATATATATATATATATATATATATATATATATATAGTTAGTTAGTTAGTTAGTTCAGATGATCTCCTAACTGCTGCTAACCCTTATTTAAATTTTAACTAAGTCTTAACTATGTCAGAACTTGAGAAAAAAGTTTCTCATTTAGAGTAAGGCCTAGAGTGCTTCCCAGTGATCCAAAACCATGAGGCCACTTAGCTCATCAGCAGCCACCAGAACCCCAGCTCCTTCATTCCATTCTCTCCAGATGATCTCTACAGATGATCAGGAGTGGAGGAACTATCACGCTGAAAGGGGGCACTTTTTTTTTTTTTAAATGAACTGGTTTCTTCTTAAAAATGTCACTTAATAGAGGTCACTATCATAAAATATTCTGTCAAATTGCACCTTTGGTGTTAAATTTGATTTTTCCAATTTGTCTATATCCTATATAATAAAACCCTAATATTCTAAGTATCCTGTGGTCCAGTCAACAAATCAAAGCATAATATACTGATGATATGCTAAGGCCACTCAACTGCTCACGATGATGTGCACTGACAACCAGGGGGACAGGCGCTCCAACAGGTAGATTAGCTTGCTGTTAGGTTCTGGCTGATCAGGACTGAGCAAGATGAGCCAGACACACCCTGTAGCCCTCAGCAGTCCCTCCCCTGCTGGCCAACTTCCCGCATCCCTTCTGGCCCTGATGGTGCACTGGTGGGGTCCCTCAGCCTGTGCCCTCTTGCAAGCAGGGACCCCTTAAGGGATGTTGGAGAGCCGGTTTCGATCCAATCCTGCAGGCCAGACCAAGGGATCCCACTGATGCACGAATTTATGCACCGGGCCTCTAGTATATATATAAAAGCCTAATATGCAAAAGCGTCCCTTCAGGAGTTTGACCGACAGGAGTTCGATCACTCACTATGACATGTGCTGACCACCAGGGAGCAGCATGGAATGAAGGAAGGCCTTGGCAGGGAGCCAGTAGCCAGGGAAGGAAGGCCCTGCTCTGCCCTGATTGCCAGCCAGGCCTAGGGAACCCTACCTGCGCACGAATTTCATGCACTGGGCCTCTGGTTTCAAAATAAGTGCACGTACCTTTATTGAAGGTCTTCTATAAATTGGAACTTGTGCTAGGTCTTAAGAAGTTAAAAAAACTTTGTCTCTAATCACAGGCTGTTACAGTATATATAGTAGGAAAGACAAACATGTATGTGTGTGTGCATATATCAAGTAGCAGCCCCAAAAATCACATAATTAACCCAGCTAGACAAAGATTTAATGAGAATATGATCATTTTGTCTTATCAAGAGATTAAGTAGAGATATTAGCTTAGGGGTGGACTAGAGATGATTCCTAGATAAAAATTATAGAAAGAAGTTTGGCCCAGCCAGTGTGTCTTGGTGGTTGAGCATTGACCTATCAACCAGAAGGACATGGTTCAATTCCTGGTCAGGGCACATGCCTGGGTTGTGATTGTGCAGGAGGCAGCTGAGGCAGCTGAGGCAGCCAATCAATGATTCTCTCATCATTGATATTTCTATCTCTCTCTTCCTTTCCCTTCCTCTCTTAAAAATATAATTTTTGAAACAGAAATAAGCTGGGTCCTGGCCACTTTGACTCAGTGGTTAGAGTGTTGGCTTGCTGACCAAAAGGTTTGGGTTCAATTATGATCAGGGGCAAGTACATCAGTTTCAGACTCTCACTTACCAGCCCTGGTCAGGGGGAAGCAGGAGGCAACCTATCATTGTGTCTCTCTCACATCAAAGTTTATCTCTCTCTGTCACTCCCCCTTCCTTCCACTCTCTCTAGAAATCAACGGAAAAAAGTATCATCAGATGAGAATTAACAAAACAAAGAAAGAAAGAAGTTGGGAGACATGAAACATAATGACCTATTCTGGCCACTGACTCACTTCCAGGTGTGACTGATAGACAAGCATCCTTCCATATCACTTGAACCTTACTATGCATGTGTCTAAACTGCTCTTGCCCAGTTCCTTACCCCATCGATCAGTGGGGAACAGATTTGGAGAGTGTTAAATTAGCAAAGCTGTGTAAATGGCATTCCTGTATTATCTAGTACTAGTGGCTCTGTGCACAAATATGTGCACATTGAAAGGAAATTAATTAGAAAAAATGTTTTAATATTGTTATTTGCTCTCTCTCTCTGTAATAGAAGTGTCAACCAAATTCACAATTGACAATAACAGATCGAAACACATGCATCCGATTAGAGCCAGCGAGAGCTTTATATGTATCATGCATGTGCGAGTCAACTTAGCCTTTTATAAATGTAGAATGAACTTGCTTAATTAGACTTACTTTCTGATTTAGCTAAACTTTTTCAGCCCAGTAAAGCACCCCAACTTCTCTTTCAGGTACTTGTCAGCAACACAGCAGTAATTATCAACACAAAACAGATTATTATTGTAGATCACACAGGGAGAACAAAGGGTAAAATATTTAACTGCAACAGTGTTTGACTATATTCTGTGCAGTGAGAAAACCTGAGGTCATTTTCAAGTTCCACCATTTCTTATTTCTTTTTAGTCAGGTCAAGTTTCTAAGCTTTCTAAATCTCCGTTTTCTGGATAATGAAAAGAAAATAGGATTCCACTGAGTTTCCTATCTACCTACTCCAGGACTTCTGTGAGGATCAAATGAGATGAGGCATGGGAAAATGCTTCACAGACATTTGGTTAAAGTGTGAAATGTTTCCACCTGACTGTAAAGCAAGTCATGGTCCTGGGCTGAAGAAACTGCAAGGAGCCTAGTAGCTAGGGAGAGGAAGCCAGGCGTTGCTATGTGATGTCATTACCTGGCACCCACAGCGACCATTTCCTGTCTAGCCATGGGGTCTTGGCAGTGGTGGCTATGATTTGGTGGGCTGTCACTCTGGAGTGGTGGCAGTGCCTATATCTCACTTTGGGGAAGCCGAGTGTTGCTTTGTCGGCCAGGTCCAAGCTGCTGTTTCTCTGTAAATGGCAAGTGTGCGTTACGGCAGCTCCTGCATTGAGCGTCTGCCCCCTGGTGATCAGTGCACATCATAGGGACCAGTCGGACAGTGGGAAGTACACTTAGCATATTAGCCTTTTATATATTTACTAGAGGCCTGGTGCACAAAATTTGTGCATGGGAGGCAGGTTGTCACTCAGCCCAGCCTGCACCCTCTCCAATCTGGGACCCATTGAGGGATGTCCTACTGCCCATTTAGGCCCGATCCCTAAATGGGCAGTAGGACATCCCTCTCACAATCCAGGATTGTTGGCTTCCAACTGCTTGCCTGCCTGCCTTCCTGATTGCCCCTAACTGTTTCTGCCTTCCAGCCTGATCACCCCCTAACCACTCCCCTGCCAGCCTGATTGATACCTAACTGCTCCCCTGCCAGCGTGTTTGCCCCTAACTGCCCTCCCCTTCAGGCCTGGTCACCCCTAACTGCCATCCCCTGCAGGCCTGGTCCCCCGCAACTACTCTTCCCTGTAGGCCTGGGTCCCCACTAACTTCCTTCCCTGCATGCCCAGTTGCCCCCAATGTCCCTCCTCTGCTGGCTTGGTCACCCCTAACTGCCCTCCCCTGTAGGCTTGATCGCCCCCAACTGCCTCCCTTGCAGGGCTGGTTCCTCCCAAATGCCCTCCCCTGCTGGCTATCTTGTGTGGCCATCTTGTGTCCACATGGGGGAAGGATCTTTGACCACATGGGGGCAGCCATCTTGTGTGTTGGAGTGATGGTCAATTTGCATATTACTCTTTTATTAGATAGGATAGAGGCCTGGTGCATGGGTGGGGGCCAGCTGGTTTGCCCTGAAGGGTGTCCCAGATCAGGGTGAGGGATCCCTTGGGGCATGGGGTGGCCTGGACAAGGGGCCTGTGGTGGTTTGCAGTCTGGCCACACTTCCCAGTGTCCCAAGCGGAGGCCCTGTTATCTGGAATTTATTTATCTTCTACAATTGAAACTTTGTAGCCTGGAGTGGAGCCAAGCCTTCTGCTCACTCCATGGGCACAGCCATTTCTGGTAGAATTTATTTATCTTCTATAATTGAAACTTTGGAGCCTCAAGCAGAGGCCTGGGCCATCCAGGGTGAGGGGAAATCTTGGCTTCCTCCGTTGCCGGGGGCAACCATAGCCTCCTGCTCTCTCCAGCTCCGTGGCTGCTGCCATTTCTGTTGGGATTTATCTTCTATAATTGAAACTTTGTAGCCTGGAGTGGAGACCTCGGCCTGCCAGGGTGTGTGGAAAGCTAGGCTTCCTCCATTACCAAGGAAAACCAAGCCTCCCTCCTGCTCTCTCAGTGGTTGCATCCATCTTGGTTGGGGTTAATTTGCATACTTGATCCTGATTGGCTGATGGGCTTTGCTGGTAGGCGTGGCTTGTGGGTATAGTGGAGTTATGGTTAATTTGCATATTACTTTTTTATTAGATAGGACTAGAGACCCAATGCACGAAAATTCGTGTAAGAGTAGGCCTTCCTTCCCCCAGCTGCCAACACGGGCTCCCTCTGGCACCTGGGATCTGGTTTCCCTCCTCCTGCCACCAACAGGCAACTGGGTTGCGGCTGGTTTCACCCGGGCCCCAACTTCATCAGGAAGGATGTCTGGAATGACATCCGGTCTAATTAGCATATTACCCTTTTATTAGTATAGATATAGATTACCTTTACTCCTTTCCTGTCAAATAATAACCAGATTATTACAATGATAATCCACAACCAAGGCTCGATGGTGCAAGGGCCACAATTAGCATTGCCTTCTAGCCCATCAGGATGCTAAGGAGACTGGGGCCTATATTATGCTTTCTTGTGCTTGGGAGAGGGCAGGCTTTCTTTAAAACTATCCAATCTCTTTCCTGACTTTTTATCCTGGCCAATCTTTTTCCCAGATTTGTCTCCTCCCCTTTATGATCACCCTTTTGGCTCCCACTTCTCATGCACTCAGTAAAGGAATTTCCCCCTCACAGGTTCTCCCTCCCTCATTAATCTGGAGAAACTGGGGGGATTGGAAAACCTGTCTTTCCTGCCCTTTCAGATGTCAATCCCTTTGGCAGAGCCATTCAGGTTATTCCCTGGAGTGTCTGTGAAACTGTAGTTTCCTGACTTAATCAGCATTCAGTCAGCACCACTCACTGAGAGTACCACATTCAACAAGATGCCCAGAAGGAAGGTCAGTCCTGGTGAAGGACTGGGAAGGAGGAGCCTGAGAGGAGACCAATAAGAATCCTCTCCCTAGAAAATGTGGCCTAAGTAAATGAAAGGGCCATAAAAGGTATAAAGAAAGGACAAGCCTGTCAGGAAAAACTCCAAACTAAAATGAAAAGGGGAACTAAATGAAAACTGGGAAAGGTAACAGACCAAGATCTAGAAACTAAGGAATCAGCAGCAGCCAAAGAAATGAAAAGTGAGGACAGATGAGTCTTCGATGCAACAAGAGAAAAAAAACAAAACACCTGTATATCTTTCAACATAAACCCTCTATCCTCTTTTGTTCACTTCATAGAGCTATTCTTACAAACTATTTTAAGTGCATGCTTCAGTAGTTCTTGACACATATTTATAATAATGCAGGAATCCTACTTCATCTCATGTTTTAAAATTAGATTTAGTTAATTGTAAAAATTTAAGAAGTGAAATCATTCACTTCATAATTTCTGCCACTAAATATTATGAAATGTTGAATTAAGGGATACTTAACTTCTGTGTGAGTGTAATGTTTATAATATTTGGAGGAGGCAGTTATTTTTATCCTATGATATGAATCAAATCACAAATAACAATTTGGAACACACATATATATATATCAATGTGTGTGTGTGTATATATATATATATATATATATATATATATATATACATATATATCATATATAATGTATATAAAGTATATTTAAGAAGTTGGCTTTTTTGTACAATTGTTTCAGAGTAAATAAAAATTTTCCTGGATCTTGAATATCCTTATTAGAATTAAGGTAATTTTTGCTATTGTGAAGTTCTGTAGTGTAGGTTATAATTTCCTATAAACTTTGTTAATGTGGTTTGAAAGACTGAAAATTTTGTTGAGTGTGTAACTTTATCATGAATTAGTGTGACTTATAAAATAACCTGAGAGTTTTTTAGTAATTTAATCTGTTATACTTGATATATTTTTATGGGTTACTAGCCTCAAATTTTTAATTTTGAGCCCAGCCAGTATGGCTCCATGATTGAGTGTCAACCTATAAACCAGGAGGTCAAGGTTTGATTACTAGTCAGGGCACATGCCTGGTTGCAGGCTCAATCCCCAACAGGATGTGCAGGAGGCAGCTGATCAATGATTCTCATCATTGATGTTGCACTCACTCTCTCCATCTCCTTTCCTCTCTGAAATCAATAAAATTCTATTTAAAATTTTTTATTTTGGAAATCACTGGAATATATTTCAAAAACAATTACAAGTGGGTGGCTTTTTGATTTTCAATATGTGTTGCATTAAGAATTATGTTCATTGTAGTTTTGATTTCATGTATGGAGAAATGTACATGTAAGACCTATATAACCATATTAACCATTGTCACCCCAATAAATTTAATAAAAATAAAAAGTATCCTGGCCAGTGTTGTTCAGTGGTCATGGTTAAATTCCCAGTCAGGTTACACGCATGAGTTAGGGGCTTGATTCCCAGTAGGGGAAGTGCAGAAGGCAGCCAATTGATGATATTTCTCTCTTATTGATGTTTCTATCTCTCAATCATCTCCCTTTCTCTCTCTCTCTTTAAAAAATATCAATCAATGAATTTTAAAATAATAATAATAAAATAAATATAGAAATAAAATAAATAAAATTTTCTTGTAAAAAAAACAATTGTGTTGAATTTGTTCATTGGTTTTGTATAATACAAGATTAGAAATCAAGGTATTATAGTTGTCAAATTTACTTTAAAACATATAAACATTGCACAGTAAGGTATTATGTATGTGCTAGAAGTTAAGCTTCAAATCTAGGTTGAGAATCTATACTGCGCTAATTAATAATTTATGCTATATAGGTTGCCCTAAATGAGAATTTATACAGAGCAGCTTTTGAGCTAACCTTATAATTCCTACATATTGATTAACACCTGAGTGAGTGATAATTATGAATAATAAATGCTAGAAATGTGTGTTTTTTATAAAAATGCTCTTGCGTTTTTCTCTTCCAAACTATGACACCTTATGATGTACTTTTGTCAGTGTGGGGGTCGGATGGGAAGTTGGGGAAGGGTATGTCCCTCTGGAGAAATTCATTAGAAGACCTCCATCTAGTTCAAATGTGATCTGAATGTGGAACAGCATTGATGTTGAAGCACTCCCCAAACTCCACCTACCCTTCCCTTTTGCCTTCACAGAAAAAAACAAAAAATCTTCTTGAGAACTCCCCAGGCGGCGCAAGGCTGAGTTCTTGAGTCACAGAAAGTCTGAGTGTCTCAGAAGGTTTGTGTTCAGCTCCCCCTGCAGTCTCAGTCACTGTGTCACTCACAGCACAGAAGTACACAGCAGAGTCGTTCCAGTGGGCTGAGTGTTTCTTCAGGTTGAAAGAGGTTTCATTCTTCCTAAATACAGCTTCAAAACCTTTTGTGCCTTTAACCACAGGGTCCCCTGAATAGTACCTGAGGAGAAACTGGAGTCCTTGGTTGGGGTGACGCATGTACCAGTAGAGGTACGGTGAAGTAGAAGATGAATATTTGCATCTCAACTCTAGTGGGGCTCCTTCAGAGACAGTGACATGGCCATCAGGCTGGTTTGCTGACTGTGCTCCGGTTCCTCCTGAAATGTCAATGCTGTGTAAGTAAAAGCAGTGTAGACTTGGCCCCGAAGAAAAGGTGTCTCTATTCAGGTTCCAATTAGAACATGCTCACTATTGTGCAAATAGGAAAGGGAATGGAATGTTACTTACTCAGGGCAAAAATCACCTCAAGCACAGAGATGAGTAGCAGGACCATGGCTAAGCAGTGGAAGGGCTGCAGGATCCACAGCAGGTAAGACAAGAGCTGAGGTCACAGAGCCTTCCCAGGCTAAGTTGGCTAAGCCCCTTGCCTTGACAAGGCTTTCTTTTAATGAACTTGGATCTTTTCTGGCCTCTTATTCTCATTACAGGTTCCTATCTACTCAGACATCAATGACAACACAACAGCCAGCTGCAGGGAGGAGGGGCTAAGTGCATGGTGATGACTTCTAACAAAAATTAATGTCTTACCTGTGTACCATCGCCCTCTGGAGGCCAGAGGCAAGACCAAAGATTCAAGAGAGCTAACTGTGTTTCCTTCTCATTTCAGAGATGAGATGCCAAAACTGCAGGATTTCTGTTTCTTCCTTCCTGAATCTGTGATGATGTCACCTTCTATAGTAGGTGATGTTAGTCCTAAAATAAATGAGAAATGGAAGGTAAGTAACAATCGAAGAGTAATTTACCTCATTGATAAATTAGTCACAGAAGACAATACATAGAAAACATACAGGAAAATATCAGACTTCATAGAAATTTAAAATCCTAGACAGGTATGTTAATGAAATGTTTAAATGTTAACAGATAAAGTTATCTTTCCATCTATCATCATTGATTCTGTGTGGCCCCTTAGAAATTTAGTTCTATAAGTTTAAAAAAAAAAGGCCATAAACAAAGGAACAATCATTTAGCCTAGAACAGTGGTCTGCAAACTGAAGCTCGTGAGTCGCATGCGGCTCTTTGGCACCTTGAGTTTTTAGCAAGGGCGAACTTAGGAATACCCTAATCCTACCTAATAATCCTACCTAATAATAGAGTAATATGAAAATTGACTGTACCTTCGCTACACCCACAAGCCACGCCCAACAGGAAACGGTCGAAGGGACGTTGGGGTGTGGCTGAGCCCAAGGCCAGGGAAGCCTTGGGCGGAGGCTTTTCTGGCCTTGGGCATCAGTGGGGAGCCTGCACGGATCGCAGGCAACGACCAGGGGTTCGGCTCCTAAGATCTGTAGCAGGGACTCTGGGGTGCAGCAGAGCCCAAGGCTGCCGCCCGCGGCCAAGCCCCGACCATGAAAGAAGGCAGAAGGCAGTGGCCACAGCCAAGGCCTGGGTCCCTGGTGCCTGCAGAAAACTGGTGCAGGCAGCCAGGTGAATGAAGGTCTATTGCACGAATCTTCATGCAATCGGGCTGCTAGTTAAGTTAATAACAATATACCTACCTATATAGTTTAAGTTTAAAAAATTTGGCTCTCAAAAGAAATTTCAATTGTTGTACTGTTGATATTTGGCTCTGTTGACTAATGAGTTTGCCAACCACTGGCCTAGAAAGAAAGCAATTCTAGAGAGATGGCTGATTGAAAACCGCAGCATGCGTGTTTCTTCCTTCCTGAATCTGTGATGATGTCAACTTCTTTTTAAAAAAATATATTTTACTGATTTTTTACAGAGAGGAAGGGAGAGGGATAGAGAGTTAGAAACATCGATGAGAGAGAAACATTGATCAGCTGCCTCCTGCACACTCCCTACTGGGTATGTGCCCACAACCAAGGTACATGCCCTTGACCAGAATTGAACCTCGGACCCTTCAGTCCACAGGCCGATGCTCTATCCACTGAGCCAAACCAGTTAGGGCAGATGTCACCTTCTGTAGTAGGTGATGTTAATACTAAAATAAATGAGAAATGGGAGTTAAGTAAAAATCATAGAGTAACTACCTCATTGATAAATTAGTCACAGAAGACAATACTCTAGACTTTAGAATACTGTTGAGAAAGTATATTATTTTTTAAAGCCGTTCATCAGGTAAAAAGATGAAGATCAACTAACTATTGCCTCAATGGAGCTGAACTTCATATGGTCTTATGCTGCTGGGTGCAAGCATCAAAGTGTGAGAAAGAGGTTACTCCTTTATTTGGTTTTAAGAAGATGAAAAAAGACATTAGACCAGTGGCTCATACTTATAATCAGCCTGGAACACATCTCACTAATTATTTAATCAGTGCAAATTAATAAAGCCCATAATTTTCAGCTCTATCCAGTTTGGCTCAGTGGATAGAGGGTCGGCCTGCAGACAAAGAGACCTGGGTTCGATTCCAGTCAAGAGCGGGTACCTTGGTTGCAGGCTCCTCCCCGGCCCAGGCCCTGGTCAGGGTACATGCAGGAGGCAACCAATCAGTGTGTTTCACACCGATGTTTCTCTCTGTCTTTCCCTCTCTCTTCTACTCTCCCTAAAAATCAATGGAAAAAATATCCTCAGTTGAGGATTAAGAAAATAAATAAGTAAAATAAAACAGCATGAAAATGTCTTTGTCCCTTTTGCTCTTTATCCTTCTACACACAAAAAAAATTTAATGTGATTGGAAATTACTAGCAAAAAGCAGAATTATTGTTACTAGAATGGTCACACCAATTTTGTGGTGGTGGAGAAAGAGCAACCACCCAGGCATCTGGGATAGGAAAACCTTGGACCCAGCAGCGAGAGGGGATAAATGCTCTTTGTATGCTAGATTCAATATGGTCTGCTGGAGCCAAACAACAGCTGCAGTTGGCAATCTGACTTGCTCTGGTTTGTTATCCTCTTCCACATTCTATGAAAACAGAAAATCTATTAATGAGGCCTGTCCTGAACTATTCTGCTGTGCCTGACACCATCAATGGAAGCTTCCCAACAGAGATTCCCATCCCCATTTGTATACAAACAAATAAATCACCACAACCTTGTTTCAGTTGAAGTGGTATAAATACTAGTATATAGGCTTCTGGTGTCTAAGCAGTCTTGAGTTATATACCATGAATGACTGTAAAGGTTGCAGATATTCAGTAATGCTGCTCCTATAGCTTAACCAAATTGATGTAATGCTGATTCTAGTCAAGTTCAACAATAAATCCCAAACTGGATTCACCTATGCCTTTTCAGATTATATGTTTATGTCTGGGGAGACAGAATATCTCTCCATTTGAAAAGGTGGTTGCTTTTTGGTCCTTTTTTGGCAATTAAACCAAAGATTAGTATCCCAAATTACTTTGCAAGGACGATAATGACTATTATGCTAGATCCTAACTGTTTATATCCTGGGACTTATTCACAGTTGATGAATTCTGAGATGCTAGGAGGCATGATTAAAGTTAATGCTACAGATTGATCTCATCTTTTTTGCTTTGAGTCTCCAAATAGTAGCTTTAATTAAATGTGGTTTGAGACTAATAGAATAGATCTAGTCTCAGTCTCTGTCAGTCAGATTAATCAGAATAGCTGACCAAGTTTCATACTCACAAGAAAACTTTCTAGAAACTAACAACATGTAGGACCCTTAAGTAGACTGCAAGTCTCTCGTACTGCTAAGTGCTTGCTGGGTATAGCAATAATGTAAGGCCATGCCTCTCAACCTGTAACCATTTCTCAGGGTTGTGCTTGCAACGTGCAACACTGAGGGATGAGGTAATGTCTTCTCTGAGACAAAGAGCAAGCTTACTACTTGCTAAAGAAAATGCAGTGAATTCCCTAAGCTCAGTGTTTCTCATCTATGACGCAATCCTGCTGCACTAATATCATCCATCTGTACCCATTATACCACCCCATGAGACTTAAAGGCAAGTGATACATGCTGATGGTCATGCTCCCTGCTATGCCATCCTATATAATAATAGCGTAATATGCTAAATGTCTGAACAATGAGTCAACTGTTCATTCGACCAGTAGATATGATGTGCTCTGACCACCAGGAGGGGGATAGATGCTCCAACTGGTAGGTTAGCTTGTTACTGGGGTCCAGCCAATGGGGACTGGGCAAGAGAGCCGGACACGCCCTGGAGCCTTCCTGAGGTACCTCCTCGGCCAGCAGGTCCCCATGGGCCCTGATTGCTGGCCAGGCTGAAGGACCCCCACCCATGCACGAATTCGTGGACCAGGTATCTAGTAAGTAATAAAAGCCTTTGTCTCTGACCCAGGAGTCTGTGTCTTTACTGACAGCATCAAAGAAACAACAATTTATTATCTTGTAAGAAGGGCAAGATCAGAGACCTAATAATTCTGACACTTTTATAAATACTACAATAAAGACTTTACTCTTGAGAAATATAAGTTTTCCAAAATTGTTCCAGAATGAGCCTCTTTTCAAGGATGTAATGTCTGGTCCCATATGAGATTTAACTATCATTTCTAATTAAATGCTTGAGCAATTTTCTGATATACATTAATGAAATAAAGACTACTGGAGAATTAGTGTTACATACTTAAATTACTATTAATTGTGTAAGGAACCTGATAACCAGTAGATAGACAATCAAAAGTAGAATAATTATGAACTAGTCCTTGAACCATAATAATGATCTTTAATCCAACTTAAAAAAATCAAATCTCCTATAAAATGTGTCTACCAAGGCTAATTATTTAAATATGTTTACTGAGGGGAATTTTATTTTTGCAGTAATCCCATATAATAAAAGGCTAATATGCAAATTGTCCCCTCAAGGGTTCAACCAGCAGACCAGGAGTTTGATGGCTCACAATGATGTGCATTGACCACAAGGGGTGGCGTGGAACATGGTGGGCGACCAGCAGTGGTGGGGTGCTGAGGGAGCAAGGAAAGGAGGAGGTGAGAGGCTGGGAGGCAGGGAACCTGATGGGCCCTGATTGCAGGCCAGGCCTAAGGACCCTACCTGTGCACGAATTTTGGGCACCAGGCCTCTAGTTTGAAATAAAACATTGACATATGCTCAGAATTATTTGACTTGAAGTTAACTTTTACACTTTTCAAAGTCTTCTGGATATGTCTTTTTTTCCTTTTATATAGTTCACTGAGGGCTTACTAGCCTTCAAGTTGAGTTCATTCAGCTTATACCTGATAAAGTGATTGAGTGAGGACAGGCTGAGACCCTGAGTGGGTATAATTATTTGACAGAGCCCACTGAGCAAAGGAAGGCTAAGATCTGAGACTGAAGGTAAGAGCCAGAGAGAACTGAGTTGTACCATATACCCAACCAAGGAGAACATATACAAAGTTGAGTTACTAAGGTGAGAATGAGGAAAAGGGAAAAGGGAGAGAGAGAGCAGCGCCAAGAAACTTCATTCAGTAGATATTTCTCAGCTGACTACTATTATCCAGTCACTACTCTATGCACTAAGGATAAAGCCATGAACAAAAACAATAACTCTGACCTCATAGAGCTTATATTCTAATTGAAACTATAAGCAATGAACACATTGGCATACACATCTACAATATAACTGCATGTTGTAATTACCACCACCAAGAAAATAACCAGGTTGTTGTGATAGGGAGTTAGGAGGTCTATGGGTAACTACATTCATCAAGAAGATCAGCAGAAGTCAAAAGGCTTTTTCTACAGTAAATGATATTTGAGCTGAACACCAAAGGATGAAAACGAGCCAGGCTCACCAAAATCTGGAGGAAGAAAATTTCAGATGTGAAAGGATAAGACCAAATGTGGGAAAGGACATGGCAAGTTCAGAAAATAGAAAGGAGATCAGAGCTGTTGCTGCACTGCTGAGCCAGGGAAAGAGAGTTAAGAGCTGGGATTGAAGAGTCGGGCAAGATTCAAATAATGGAGAACCTTGTACATCACAGCCTGGGGTTGTTATTTTACTCTAAGAGCAACATAAAACCATTGACACATTTAGGCAAGTAGAGGCAGCTTCAAATTTACAGTTTGAAAAATCACTCTAGATACCGGTTAGATTTGTGTTTCTCAAACTTTTCAGGGATAAAATCACCTGGGAATCTTGTTAAAATGCAGATTCAAATTCAATCAGTCTCAACTGGAGCCTGAGATTATGTTCAAGTTTCAATACTGCTGGTCCACATTTTGAGTATCAAAGATGTGGGAAATACATTGTCTTGAGAAAAAAGAGGCCAGTTAGAAGGTCTCATGGACCAGAACTGTTTTTTTCAAACTTTGGTTAATATATCTTATTTTAAGAAATTTTATTCTTATTCTGTGTGATGTACTCTGATGTTTTCTAATCTTATTTTATTTTAATTATATTAACAACAAAATATGTAAACTCACAGGTTAAAATAAAAGAAAATTAAAACACTAAAATTTTCACTTAGCAAAATGGAAAACATTTTAAAATAATACTATCCATAATTGTTGAAGTGTTGGGAAATCATTAGCCTCATATATTCCCATTGAATTCAGAGCTTGGTAAAAAATTTCTTCATGGAAATCAGACATTCAGTGTCTGTCTTTTGCCTTATTTAAGCAATTCCATGTCCATTAAAGCTACAAACTTAATGATGTTCATAAAATTATTGCCTATAATATTACATAATTGAAAGCAATACCAAAAAGTGATTGATTAAAAAAATATATGTAATGGAAATTAGTCATTTAAAATTGTACCCTTCATGTATGTTTCCTGGCATGTTAATACCTACAATATAATGTTGAGAAAAACATGTATGTTAATAAATACTGAGTACCTTATAAGCCCCTTTCATAGCAAAATATAGCTGTATATCTACACCGAAGGATTTGAAAACTTGTAATAGTCATTATTTCTACTTCATGAAATTATGGGAGTGTTTTATTTTTTCCTGGGTGTTTATATCTTCTAATTTATCTAAAATTGATATGAATAATTACACAATAACTTTGAAATTATTTAAATTTAAAACACACAACTTTTTTTTTCTTCAAACTCTGGGTCCTGCCTTGCATCTTCAGTGGAAGAAGCAATGAGCAAGGAGTCAGGATGTTTGGGTTCTACTCCTAGCTCCATTTTGCTATGTCATGCTTTGAGGAAGACATACAGCGTCTGTAGATACTAACTTTTTAATCTTTTAAATGAAGGGCATGGGCTGAATCAGTATTTCCTAAAGAGTTATTGATGCAGGAGATCGTGTTAGGCAGCACATAGTTTAATTTTTTTAGTTGTTACATGTGTAATGTTATTTTACTTCGTAATAGAAAAAAATATAACCAGCACATCAAGTATATGGTTTCACAGATAGGGTCAATTAAAACAAGAATACTTTTTTATGTAGTTATTTTAAAAGTCTGTTTAATATAAAATTTAACTTAATATTAAATTAGAAAATAATGGTATAAGTGGCCCACAGATACAGAAAATACTATGAAGATTATGAACAAATGAATAAAATGCTGTTGATGAGGGTAAAACTTGCTCTATCAGCTGGAAGCCTGAGCCACAAAGGGGTCTGACCTCTTGCAGTGAAGAGTACAGCAGTGGAAGGGACTCTGGGCAAACAGGCCCAGGATCAGTACACTCTGCATTGAGGAGCAACACCTCAATAGTGACAAAATGAAATTTAATTCAGTATAAATTCAGATTCATCAGACAAGGGAGCGACGTATTATCCGCAACTTGAGACAGAGATTATAAAGAAGATTCCCTCTATAGATAAGGTACACACCTTCACTCCCACACACAGGCTAGATCAGCTGCAGGGCTGTGGTACAGACGGCAGGTGCTTTTAGAGCCCTGTGGCTGAATCTCCAAGATGAGAGGCTGGGATATGCAAACACTATAAAACTTCTCTTTTCCAAGCTCTTAAAAAAATTTATATATATATATATATATATATATATATATACACACATACATATATATATATATATATATATGTGTGTGTGTGTGTGTGTGTATACATCTAATCTAATAATAGACAAATATGCAAATTGACCGCACCTTCGCTACACCTAAGCCACGCCCACCAGCCAAGCCACGCCCACCAACCAATCAGGATGAGTATGTAAATTGCCCCAACAAAGATGGCGGCTAATTTGCATATCAAGACAGCGTCCAAAGAAGCCAACAGCTGCAGAAGGGAGTAAAGCTTCGAAGAAGCAAGCAAGCCAGGTGGGGGGGGGAGGAGAAGGGCGGGGCGGAGGCGGGGCCGGGGGGGAGGAGAAGGGCGGGGCGGAGGCGGGGCCGGGGGGAGGAGAAGGGCGGGGCGGGGGCGGGGCCGGGGGGGAGGAGAAGGGCGGGGTGGAGGCGGGGCCGGGGGTGAAGGGAAACGAGGGCGGGCTGGAGGAGAAGGCGGGGCAGGTGACAAGGGCGGGGCAGAGGCGGGGCCGGGGTGAAGGGAAACGCGGGCGGGCTGGAGGAGAAGGCGGGGCAGGTGACAAGGGCGGGGCAGAGGTGGGGCCGGGGGTGAAGGGAAACGTGGACGGGCTGGAGGAGAAGGTGAGGCGGGCGAACAAGGGAGGAACAGAGGCGGGGTAGAGTGCAGCAGGAAATCCTATTGCAGGATTTTTCCTGCAACGGGAAAGCTAGTATATATATAATTATTGATTTCAGAGAGGATAGGAGAGGGAGAGAGAGAGAGAAACATCAAAGATGAGAGAGAATCATTGATTGGCTGGCTCCTGCAGGTCCTCAACTGGGGATTAAGCCAGCAATGTTTCAGTCCCTAGGCCTATGCTCTATCCACTGAAGCAAACCAGCGAGGGCTCTTTTCCAAGTTCTTTAAAATTTTTGTCTGCCTGCTCTTTTTGGCTTGATTGAGATACAAGTCTTTTCCCATAATCCTGTCTGAACCAAAGGAAGGTGTAAAATGGTTTCTTTTGAGAAGTACAATTAAGAATGGCACGTTTTCTCTTCTGCTTCACATTCTACCAGGAAATCTCCTTGACAATCTCCAAGTGCAGGTTTGGGTACTGGCTGCAAGTGCCTGGAGAGATGTACAGGGCTGGATCGTTGAGCTGGTTGACTGTGATGTGCAGGGAGCTCTGCATGGTGATTTGATCCAGAATTGCTGTGTATCTTCCATTAGACTTTTGGATCTCACTGTAAGTCATTATTATCAGGGAAACAGGACTTCTCCCAGTGTCCTGTTTGTACCACCTTAAGTTGTTAAAGGGGCTCACTGTATAATTGCATTGAAATGTACAATTGTCTCTCTCCAGGATGATCAGGGATGAAGGATTCTGTTCCACTTGGTTTTGCCCATTCAACCCTATTCAGAAAGCAAAGTGAGATTTGAAAGATCGACCTTTCATTCTTAATGATTTCTAATTTGCACCCTTCCCTTCTCCCCACAATGAATTCCAGGTGAACTATAAAATGGTCCTATTTCCTTTCCTCCTTCAACCCTTTGCTGCAAATGCAAAGAAAATATTCCTTGGTGGGAGCTCCTGTGTGAACCTGGATAAAACTCTTTATTAACTTACAAAAAAAATGAAGCCACAAAACCATCAAGGTCCTCAGATGCTTCTCCATTCTTCTTCTGCACAAGGATGCCTCCAAAAGGTGGCTTGTCTACTCAACACCTTTTTTTAAAACATTACACGAAGGATTTTAAGAGTTTATGCTTAGCAAATCAGAGACAACTTGCCCAGACAGAGAGTAGATTTTGGTATCCTACACACAATCATATCTACAGACAGGGTCAATACAAACATTGCCATTTTGAGGTCAAATCTACAGTTACACAAAACCTCTGATTAAGCTTTTTGCTAAGTTTCCTACTCATTATTTGCAACATTATATAGAATACTAGAGACCCGGTGCACGAATTTGTGCATAGGTGGGGACCCTCAGGGTGGCCTGTGGGGATCAGGCCGAAACCGGCAGTCTAACGAAGCCTGCCACTCCCGCTCATCCCAGCCCTGCTGCACCTGTCACAGGCTGGCACCCAGCAGTCCCAATCAGGAGAGGCTCAAGTCACTGCAGCAGCACTCGCCAGCCATGAGCCCTGTGTCTGGTGCCCATCTGGAGGGGAGAGGTGGAGGAGGAGTGGGTGTGAAGCGATCAGCCCTCCAGGCAGGTGGTGGGATGCGGGCCTGGGATCCTGATCCATCCCACTGACATTCATGCTGGTTGTCAGGAGCCACCTGGCGGCAGCTTTTATATCGTTTCTTCCTTGCAGAATGTCTAGGGAGGGGAAGAGGCCAAGGTGCCTGAGGCCAACTTCCAGGAGGCCGGTGCTGTTGGGATCATGCCGATAGTGCCAGTTCGTCAGTGCCTGACCCATTCTTGGGAATTGGACCTGCAGGACTACTGAGGGAGTGAGTGGCTGCCACCAGGCTGGTGGGCCGCCGGGATTTGTCAGTCAGCTGAGCGGTGCTCCCACTGTGGGAGCACATTGACCACCAGGGGCAGCTCCTGTGTTGAGTTTCTGCCTCCTGGTGGTCAGTGTGCTTCATAGTGACCAGTGGATTGGTCATTCGATCATTCAGACGTTCGGTGGCTTAGGCTTTTATATATATAGATAAGTCTCTATATGGCTGTATAAGCATAGTAAATTAGTATTTAAAACATAGGAGAGTTAAACCTCAACAGTCTCATCTGAAAATAGGTGAGGTAACACTTACCTAACAATTTTTGAAAAATTTAGAAGACATGATGCAGGCTGTCGCCAAGATGGCAGAGTAGGAAGCCATAGTTCTCTTTCCTCCCCAGAAATACCAGCATAACGATGACATTAGTACCAAAATACCTTGAAGAGAACTTCAGAATCCAGCTAAAAAAGTAAAAGCACCCCAGAGGAGCACAGACTGAGAGCAGTTACATTTATTCAGGTAAGAATATTTCACCTACCTGTATCACTTTCTCCAGAAATTCAGGTACGCTCAATACCAAGATGACAACCTAGGCCCATATTTTCTCCCACATTGGGCTGGAGCGGGGAGGGGGAGAGAGAAGTGATTTAGAGTGTGTACCTAGCCTCCTAGCTTCTCAAGGGCACCCTCTATGGAGCCTGTCTCTATCTTACCTCATACAGAGTGCTGAATTATAGGCAAAGCTCAATCCCTTGGGACAGTAAAAAAAAAAAAAAAAGTTGGGGGAGGGAGCCCACACCCAGTCAGTACTGTTCTGTGAGATTGGAAGAGCACAACAGAGGATTTTCCTCCAATCCTTGATTATCATGATTACCCAGTGATTACTTTAAATTATTTTAAAAGGCCTTGCTTATCCCAGTCAAAAAACATAGGGTGGTTGCATGGATTTTAATAAACAAGATTCATCTATATGCTGATAACAAGAGACTCACTTTAGCATTAAGGACATACATAGGCAAAAAGTGAATGGTTATAAAATATATTTCATGCAAATGGTAAACACTAGAGAGCAATAGTAGTTATTTTTATATCAGACAAACTCTACCTTAAACCCAAAACTGTCAAAATCACCCTAGCCAGTTTTGCTCAGTGCATCGAGCATCGGGCCGAGGACTGAAGGGTCACAGGTTTGATTCCAGTCAAGGGCATGTGTCTCAGTTGTAGGTTCAATCCTCAACAGGAGAGAACAGGGTGCATGCGGGAGGCAACCAATATATGTGTCTCTCTCACATCACTGTTCCTCTCTCTCTGTTTCTCTCTCTCTCTTCCACTCTTTCTAAAAATCCATGGAATAATATCCTCTGGTAAGGATTAATAACAACAACAAAAAACTGTCAAAAGAGATAAAGAAAGTCATCTATATATATAAAAGCCTAAGTAATCATTCGACCATTCAACCATTCAACTGGTAGCTATGAGGTGCACTGATCACCAGGGGGAGACACTCAATACACAGGCATGGAAACATGAAACAGACTGATGAATCTCAGAAGGAAGGGGGAAGGGGAGAGGGTGGGAAGAGATTAACCAAAGATCTTGTATGCATACTAAAAGCCTGATGCACAAAATTCATGCACAGTGGGGTCTCTCAGCCCAACCTGCACACTCTTGCAACCTGGGACCCCTCAGGGGATGTCCGACTGCCGGTTTAGGCCCAATTGGCAGTCGGACATCCCTCTCGCAATCCGGGAATCCTCACTCCTAACCACCCATCTGCTCACTCCTTACCGCTTGGCTCTCTGCTCCTTAGCATTGCTGCAGAGGTGGGAGAGGCTCCCACGACCACCGCTGTGCCGCCAACTGTGAGCCCAGCTTCTTACTGAGCGACACTCCCGCTGTGGGAGTGCACTGACCACCAGAGGACAGGTCCAGCATTGAGCATCTGACCCTGGTGGTCAGTGTGCGTCATAGCAAGCTGTCGTTCTGGTTGTTCCGCTATAAGGGTTGCTGGGATATAGCTAAGAGGCCCAGTGAACATATTTGTACACCCGTGGGGTCCCTCAGCCTGGCCTACAGGGATCAGGCCAAAACCGGCAGTCTGACATCCCCAAAAGGATCCTGGATTACGAGAGGTCGCAGGCCAGGCCAAGGGGCCACACTGGTGCATGAATCTGTGCATGGGACCTCTAGTTATGTAATAATAAATGGGTCAATTAATCAAGAGTACATGATACTTACAAATGTATAAGTATCTAATATCAGAGTTACTAATATATAAAAATTATATTATATTTCTTCCAGCCTGAAAATTTAGATTTGCCAGTTCCCACAATTACATGAGCTAATTCCTTAAAATCTTTCTCTCTCTCCACTCACAGGCTTACACACACACACACACACACACACACACACACACACACACACACACAATTGATCCTATTGGTTCTGTTTCTATGGAGAACCCTAATATAGAGGATGATTTTAAAAAATAGAGAGATTTTATATTCAAAAAATCATAGCCTTAAATTTGTATACACCTAAATGATACAGATTCATTGTGTGTAGGTTTATATACTCTTGTGAATATTTGTTATACTTCACAATAAAATTATTTTAAGTGTTGATAGTAATGATATTATAGCTCATAGAAATGGTTGATTCCTCAGAGATACATACACCCGCGAAGGGTTAAACCACAAAATCAGCCCAGAAAGTTTGAGAGATACAAAACTGAAAGGAGAGAGTGTAGGTGAGCAGAAGAATGAGAAAGAATGTCAGTACAACAGAACTCTGCATACCCATTCTTCTTATATTAAGAGCACTATATATGAAATACAACCATTTATCAACAACACCTTCAGAGAGGCAATAATAGTTACTGCAATGGAAATTTACAACTTCACCAAGAAATCTATGTGGTAACAAAAAAAAAAAATCAAAAATTCTCCCCCAAAGCAATGGCAGGACCCAAATCACTGAGGCAGCAGCAGATTTCAAGGCATTCAAGTAGTTAGGACTCTTCCAAACTCTAAATCCAAGTTTTGTCTATTTAATTCCTCGCCTATGAGAACTCAGAAGTTACAACGTTGCCCTTGCTCTCCAGAATTCGTTTTCTATTTCCCATTGTTGTGTGAAGTATTTGTGAGCAGGTTGTCAGCTACTTAGTCTGGGTCTTATCCATCCCAAACAACTCACAATGTTGGGAAAACAGGCAAATAGTAGACCTTTCCTGAGATGACACCTCACTACACATCTTGTAAAATAATGAAGTAGTTTATTATGATTCCCTCCTTCTTTAATGGCATCTCTTCCATTCAAATAATTTTCTCTGTATTTATTTCTAAGAAGTCTTAGAGGTTGACTAGATATATATTCTTTATAGACCCAGTAAACTGTTGGCATAAAGTGAACTCATATTAAAGTATAAATTTTGTATGAAAAAATAGCCCAGTAGATGTGGCTCAGTGGATTGAGCACCATCCCATACACCAAGAAGTAATTGGTTTGATTCTCGGTCAGAGTACATACCTGGGTTGCAGGACTGATGCCCAGGTGAGGGTTGAGGGGTACAGGAAGAAGCCCATTGATGTTTCTTTCATCATCGCTGTTTCTATGTCTCTTTCCCTCTCCCTTCCTCTCTCTCCAAAATAAAATAAAATAGTAATTTAAAAATGCTTAGGTTGGAAATCTTAATAAGAAACAATGAAAAATGGGGGAAAAAGACAAACATAACCTTTAAAATCAATGAAGAAAAATGACTTACTCAAGAATGGATATTGAACCTGGGTACATGCTTCAAAATAAACAAAGAAAAATATAAAGTTTTGAACATAACCTCACTAATTACACACACACCTAAAAAATATCTAGACTACAATATTAAAGACAAAAATAATCTAAAAGAAATTAAAGAACCGTGTGACCCTGGATCCAAGTGAGGCTGGGTCCCGGGCCCAGGTGAGGCCACGCGCCCCTGGGTCTGGGAGAGGCCACGCGCCCCTGGATCTGGGTGAGGCCACGCGCCCCTGGGTTCGGGTGAAGCTGGATCCCGGGTTCGGGTGAGGCCGTGTGCCCCTGGATCCGGGTGAGGCTGGGTCCCGGGCCCGGGTGAGGCCACGCGCCCTTGGGTCCGGGTGAGGCCGTGTGCCCGTGGATCCGGGTGAGGCTGGGTCCCGGTCCCGGGTGAGGCCATGCGCCCCTGGGTCTGGGTGAAGCCGTGTGCCCCTGGATCTGGGTGAGGCCACACGCCCCTGGATCCGGGTAAGGCCATGCGCCTCTAGGTCTGGGTGAAGCCGGATCCCAGGTCCGGGTGAGGCCGTGTGCCCCTGGATCCGGGTGAGGCTGGGTCCCGGGCCCGGGTGAGGCCGTGCACCCCTGGGTCTGGGAGAGGCCACGCGCCCCTGGGTCCAGGTGAGGCCACACGCCCCTGGGTCTGGGTGAAGCTGGATCATGGGTCTGGGTGAGGCCTTGCGCACCTAGGTCCGGGTGAGGCCACGCGCCCCTGGGTCTGGGAGAGGCCACGCAACCCTGGGTCCGGGGGAGGCCACGTGCCTCTGGGTCTGGGTGAAGCTGGATCCCGGGTCTGGGTGAGGCCGTGTGCCCCTGGATCCGAGTGAGGCTGGGTCCCGGGCCTGGGTGAGGCCACGCGCCCCTCGATCCGGGTGAGGCTGGGTCCTGGGCCCGGGTGAGGCCACGCGCCCCTGGGTCCAGGTGAGGCCGTGGGCCCCTGGATCCAGGTGAGGCCACACGCCCCTGGGTCCGGGTGAGGCCACGCGCCTCTGGGTCTGGGTGAAGCCGGATCCCGGGTCCGGGTGAGGCCGTGTGCCCCTGGATCCGGGTGAGGCTGGTCCCGGGCCCGGGTGAGGCCGTGCACCCCTGGGTCTGGGAGAGGCCACGCGCCCCTGGGTCCGGGTGAGGCCATGCACCCCTGGGTCCGGGTGAAGCTGAATCCTGGGTCCGGGCAAGGCCCTGTGCCCCTGGATTTGGGTGAGGCTGGGTCCCGGGTCCGGGTGAGGCCTTGTGTCCCTGGATCTGTGTGAGGCCACGCGACCCTGGGTCCGGGTGAGGCCACGCGCCCCTGGGTCCGGGTGAAGCTAGGTCCCGGGTCCGGGTGAGGCCGTGTGCCCCTGGATCCGGGTGAGGCTGAGTCCCGGGTCCGGGTGAGGCTGCGCGCACCTAGGTCCGGGTGAGGCCTCGCGCCCCTGGGTACGGGTGAAGCTGGATCCCGGGTCCGGGTGAGGCCGTGTGCCCCTGGATCCGGGTGAGGCTGGGTCCCGGGTCTGGGTGAGGCCACGCGCCCCCTGGGTCCGGTTGAGGCCACGTGCCCCTGAGTCCAGGTGAAGCCGTGCCCCTGGGTCCGGCCGAGACCAAGCCAGAGGGAGTCGGACATCCGTTACCACCATTTGTCCACCATCCAGAGCTGAGGGGTCAGTGCCGACATGTACACATAAGGAACTGGTGGACATTGAAATTGGGTCTCAAAAGAACTGTTGGTCCAGAAAGAAACTCACTACAGACTGATTCATTTGCCTGTCAGCATAACTATTATTGCTCATCTCACATTTTGTTCTTAAAAGTATATCTCTAGTGACACATGATCTCACTCATCTAGGGGAAATGATGAACAACATAGACTGATGAACAAGAACAGAACCAGAAACAAGGAGGCATCGATCAGACTGTCGGGCCTCAGAGGGAGGATAGGGGAGGGTGGGGGGAGGGGGGAGAGATCAACCAAAGGACTTGTGTGCATGCATATGAGCCTAACCAATGGTTAATTTCAACAGGGGGTTGGAGCATCCGTGGGGAGGGGTGTGGAATGGGAATGGGGGGATGAGGACAAACATGTGACACCTTAATCAATAAAGAAATTTAAAAAAAAGAAATTAAAGAAAATATGAGGTAAATTTTTCTCATTTTAGAGTGCTATAATTTTTTATGTAACTCAAAATCTACAAAAAGAAATTTTGATAAATTTACTAATATTAAAATCTACTTTTTAAATTCTGCATGGCAAAAAAGGAAAAGGGGCCATAAATACAATCAGAAGAGTAATAATAAACCTTTTTTAAAGACACATATGTGTGATAGCCTTATGACAATCTCATTAATATAGAAGGTGCTCTCTAAAATCTATATTTAAAATACATAAGAGTAGGAAATAGGCAAATATATGACTGGACAATTGAGGAAAAAATGTAAATGACTTTTAAATATAGGAAACCGTCTCTTTGAAAATTAAAGAAATCATTTAAAAATAAAAGAAAGCCTAAATGATAAAGAAAATTTTAAAAAATTTGTAATACACTATGTATGAGGAAAACAGGTATTCTGCCCAATCATCTCTTTTAGTATTATATATTTACTAGTGTCCCAATGCACAGATTCGTGCATATTAGAAGGAAATTAATTAGAATAAATATTTTTATATCGCTATTTGCCCTTTCTCTATAATAGACATGTCAACCAAATTCATGATTGACAATGACAGATCAAAACACACAAGTACAATTGGTGCCAGCAAGAGCTTTATATGTATCACACATGCATGAGTCAACTTAGCCTTTTATATATATATAGGTAAACTTGCTTAATTAGACCTGCTTTCTGATTTAGCTAAACTTTATCCAGCCTAGTGAAGCACCCCAACTTCTCTTTCAGGTAATTATCAGCAACACAGCAGTAAATATCAACACAAAGCAGATTATTATTATAGATCAGGCAAGGAGAAAAAAAAGGTAAAATATTTAACTGTAGCAGTGTTTGACTATATTCTGCATGGTGAGAAAACCTGAAGTCATTTTCAAGTTCTACCATTTCTTACTTTTTTCCAGTTGGGTCAAGTTTCTAAACTTTCTAAATCTCCATTGACTTGCTAATGAAAAGAACATAGGATTCTATTGAGTCTCCTATCTACCTATTCCAGAACTTCTGTGAGGATCAAATGAGATGAGGCATGGGAAAATGCTTCACAAACATTTGGTTGAACTGTAAAATGTTTGCACCTGGCTATACTAGTAAAGCAAGTCAGGTTCCTGGGCTGAAGAAACTCCAAGGAGGCTAGTCGCTAGGGAGAGGAAGCCAAGCATTCCTACATGATGTCATTACCCAGCACCCACAGCAACTGTTTCCAAGCTGGGCTGGACTATGGGCCACACTTTGTGCCATGGGTCTTGCCAGTGTTGGCTGCGATTTGGTCGAGTGTCACTCCAGGGTGGTGGTGGGGCCTATGTCCCACTTGGAGGAAATCAAGTGTTTGTTTGTCCACAGACCTGGTGACATTTATTTTTAAATGGCCAGTGTACATCATGGAAGCTCCTGCATTGAGGATCTGCCCCCTGGTGGTCAGTGCACATCATAGCTATCAGTTGGAAGGAAGGACAGACACTTAGCCTTTTATATATAGAGATAAAACTTACCTAGGAGACTGTTTGGTTGAACCTTATAGACTACTGTGAGTACATTCTTTTGAATACTTTTCCTAAAATATTATTCAAAATTTAATTAATATGTATAATACACTAGAGGCCTGGTGCACTGGGCAGGAGTCCCTCAGCCAAGCCTGCACCCTCTCTAATCTGGGACCCCTCAGGGGATGTCTGACTGCCAATCCCACAGGGATCAGGCCTAAACCGGCAGTCAGACATCCCTCTCACAATCCAGGCCTGCTGTCTCCCAACCACTACCTGCCAGCCTGATCAATGCCCAACTGCTCCTTTGCTGGCCTGGTCCCCCCCAACTGCCCTCCCCTGCTGACCCAGTCACCCCTAACTGCCCTTCCCTGCTGGCCATCTTGTGATCACATGGGGGTGGCCATTTATGCGAGGGCGTGACAGTCAATATGTATATTATCTATTTATTATAAAGGATACTATGTTTTTCTATTTCAATTATTTTGGCTTTCTTACTTTTTTTGTGCTATTTTTGATTCATCAATGATTAACTGCCAATTTTCTGCAGGTCTTGAGAAGTAGTCATTGCTTGTGATAAAGGCACTGGTAGAGAGCATGGGTAGTCTGTTACTTATGTATTTTCTCATTCAGTCCTTCTACTTTCATTCTCCATTCCTCAAATGCCCTCAAAATACACACACACACACACACACACACACACACACACACACACACACAGCACCGTCTACCTAAATTATTCAAATGTAATTAGTGCTTCTGATTTCAAAACCTTTCCACAATTGTACAGCAAACATCACAGTGTTTCTTGGTGGTTTCTCACAATAGGTCCAGATTCCCAAGTTTGTGCTCAGCTCCCCCTGCAGTTCCTGTCACTGTGTCACCCAGCACACAGTAGTACATTGCAGAATCTGTCTGGTGGACTGAGGCTTTCTCCAAGTGGAAGGCCTTTGGTTGTTTTTGGTATGTGGCTACAAATCCTTTGCTGCTTCCATTCTCATTGATCCTTGAGGCTTTCAGGAGGAGCTGTGGACCTTCTCCAGGATGCTGAACATACCAGAAAAGAGTGGGATAGCCTGTGGCTGAATAAGTACAATTCACAGTAAGGGGAGCCCCTTCTAACAGAGTCACTTGGCCTTCCATCTGGGTCACTGAGTTTCCACGGGTTTGTCCTGGAGAAAAAGAAAAGAAATCTATATTATCCTGGGCATGACACTCTGAAATAAAATTATGGTTAAAGAATTTGCGAATTTAATAGAATAAAGAATCCATATTTTAAGAAGCATGTTACTTACCAAACACTAAGAGTACCACAGTCACTAAGCTCAGAGACGAGTTCATCTCTACAATGTCGCCTAAATAATGTTCTTGATTCTTAACATGAAGTGAAAAGATAAACCAAAACCTACATTTCACATAGGAAATGTGTTTGTGTTTGGGAACAGCACCCCCTGGTGGAGAGAAACTGAAATGGAATGCATGGCTCTTTTTTTTTAATTAATTTTTTTTTTCAATTACAGTTGACATATAATAGTATATTAGTTTCAGGTGTACACCACAGTGATTAAACATTATATACCTTATTAAGTGATCAATCTTGTACCCATACATGGATATTAGAATATTCACTATTTTCTCTATGCTTTACTTTACATGTTCATGACCATTCTAACAACCAATTTGTACTTCTTAATTTCTTCACCTTTTCCACCCATCCCCCCAACTTCCCTCTCATCTGAAAAACATCAAAATGATGTTTATATATATGAATCGGTTTCTGTTCTGCTTGTTCATTTATTTTGTCGTTTAGATTCAATTGCTGATAGATATGCTTTATTGCCATCTTATTGTTCATATTTTTAATCTTTTTTTTTTTTGTTTTTCTTAAAGAAGACAATATTTCATGCAATACTGGTTTGGCAATTAAGAACTCCTTCAGCTTTTTCTTGTCTGGGAACCTCTTTATATGTCCGTGGGTTCTAAATGATAGTTTTGCTGGATACAGTAATCTTGGTTGTAGGCCCTTACTGCTCATTACTTTAAATATTTCTTGCCACTCCCTTCTGGCCTGCAAAGTTTCTGTTGAGAAATCAGCTGACAGTGTTATAGGAGCTCTCTTGTAATTAACTAACTACTTTTTTCTTGCTGCTTTTAAGGTTCTCCTTTTGTCTTTAACTGTTGCATTTTAATTATAATGTATCTTGGTGTAGGCCTATTTGAGTTCATCTTGTTTATATGTCTATTTCCTTCAATAAGTTAGGGAAGTTTTTAATCATTATTTTTTTAAAATAGGTTTTCAACTTCTTGGTCTCTCTATTCTCCTTCTGGTACCCCCATGATACAAATACTAGTACACTTGAAGTTGTCCTAGAGGCTCCTTACATTATCCTCATTTTTAAAATTCTTTTTGCTTTTCTGATTGAATGTGTTTTGTTTTCCTGTATTCCAAATCACTGATTTGATTCTCTGCTTCATCTACTCTTTTGATTCCCTTTAAATTATTATTCTTTTCAGTTAGTATATCCTTCATTTCTGACTGGATCTTTTTTATGGTTCCCATGTCCCATTTTATGCTGTTGAAGTTATCTGTAAATTCCTTTATTCTTCCCCTCAGTTCATTGACCATCCTTATAACCAGTGTTTTGAACTCTGCATCTGGTAGATTGCTTGTCAAAATTTTGTTTAGTTGTTTTTCTGGCGTTTTGTTCTCTTCTTTCATTTGGGACATGTTTCTTTGTCTCCTCATTTTGGCAGCCTCCCTTTGTTTCTATGAATTAGGCAGAGCTGCTGCATCTCATAGACTTGGTAGAGTGGCCTAATGTAATAGGTATCCTGTAGGGTCCAGTGGCACAGCCTCCTCATTCACGTGAGCTGGGCACTCCAGGTGTGCCCCCACACCTGTGTAGGCTCTGTACACCCACCTCTTGTAGGTGAACCTACAAGATTGTTGTTGGCACATCAGTGGAGGGATTTATCCCAGGTCTATCTGCTGCAAGGGATTTACCCTCATGGAGAATCGGCTGTGCAAGGGTCCACCACACAGAGCAGGACTTACTTCAGTGGGACTTTGGGAGCTGCTAAGTTTGCCCCTTGCATTTGTCACTTGTGGGGGTGATAGGGTGGTGCTTCGATGTAGTCTGAAGCTGTCCATGAGTTGAATTGGCTTCGGGGCCTCCCAGGAAGTGCAGGCCAAGGTCAGCCACTGCCTGTGTTCTGCCTGGGACCACCTGGCATGAGCTACAAAGCAACCTGAAGGTGTCTATTATTTTTGCTGGGCTTGGAGGTGTCTGGGAGAGGCCAAGGTATGAACCAAGGCTGGCTAATGCTAGTATCAGGTCTGGGGCCACTTAGGAAGAGGTATGGGGTAGCCAAGTTCAAATGCTGCTTGTTGGAAAGATTTTAGAGAAGTCTGAAGCATAAGCCAAGGCAGGCTATTCATGTGGAAAAGCCACTGGAAACAGCTTGAGTGTGTCTACAGGTTGGGTGGGGCACATCTCAAGGAATTACTAGGGTGGGGCAAAGAATGATAGCCAGGTTGATGGAGACTCAGATATGACTCTGTGGAGAAACAATGGCCTCTGTCCAGGAGAAAGCTGCCCTCCAGCTCTTGCTCTGATGCCAGACATTTCAGGTCCTCCCCATATGTCTCTGGAGCCTTTTGAGCTGCTGCCCCGGTGCTAGAGGTCAGAGAGAGTCCAAATAAGTCCATGCATGGACCCTATAAGAACAACCGGGAACTCCAAAAGCCCTTCTCCCCTGCCTTCTCCCTCTCCCCCCAATATCACTCAGTCTCAATCCCTGCTGGTTTTTACAGCCTGAAGTTATGGAGACTTCTCTTCCTGAACTGGAACCCTGGGCTGGGGGGGACCTGGTGTGGAGCTGGGACCCCTCACTCCTCAGGGGGCACATCTGCAGCTGAGATATATCCCTCCCAATTTTTATCCACTATATGTGGGTGTGGCACCAGCCTGTTCTGTATCTCTGTCCTTCCTGCCAGTCTCAATGTGGCTTCGTTATTGTGTGCCTAGTTGTAGGACTTCCATTCAGCTGGATTTCAGGCAGTTTCGAATGATGGTTGTTCTTTGGTTTAGTTGTAATTATTATATGGTTGTGAGAGGATGAGAGTAGTGCATTTACCTATACTGATATCCTGACCAGAAGGGGGATACATGATTCTTAGGCTCTTCCTAAGTGGCATACATTCTCATCTCTGACTTGATTTATGTCTCAGAAAAAAAATCTGGACGATGACTCTTATAGGTTTTCAGGTCTCTTTATTTTCTTATGACAATGCCTGACATGGGAATCCTTTAACACTGCATCTCAGTGTATATCTATCGTTGGAAGGTATCAACTTTTTTGAGCATTTTAATGCAGTACTTTATATACTCATGTATCCATTGTGGGCCTGCCTACAATTCATTGACTGTCAAAAGGGTTTGGGGTTGAAATCAGAGGAACTAAAAAGAAGTCAAATCTTTATTGAGTGATCTTCACTTTTTAGCACTATACCCCAATATAGAACAGTGACTGACATTTATTACATGATTACTAAATATTTTAAAAATTAAATAGAAATAAAAAGTCTTTCATTGAGGCTTCACTACTACATGAGATACAGTATTCCTTGACTTTAAAATTGTACCAATTATAAAGAATGCTATTTTTTTTTAATGAAAGCTTTTCAGGGGTGAAAAAGTAACACTGTCTTATCAATAGTCAAATATTGCTGAATTTCAGAATCATTAAAATAAAAAGTATGAATCCTAGACAGAAGAAACATCATAATTTAAGTTACCAACTCACTAAAAAATGAACTGAGATCAGTGTCTTATCCTCTCATTATTTCTATTTCACTCATTCCAAGATAAGGCAGCTAACCTATCTGGATCAGTTATAGCTTCAAAACTGCTTTCTACTACCATCCATCTGCCAAATTTTGTGGCCAAACTTTAATAAAATAATTTTCCCTGACAGTATAGAGAACCCCAAAGATGTGGATTTACAGCAAAAGCCTGGAGTATAAGTTAGGGCTCTTTTTTCACAGCTTTTCAGATTGTTAAAGATATGCCAGCTGATATTCATGCAATAGCTGATATGTGTGAATTATTTAAAATTATAAATTCTTGGACCTCACCACTAATTTTATGAATCATATTTTCCAGCATTGATACCCACTAATTTGTAACTAATAAACCTCACACACGTGGTTTTATTGCAGTCAAACTGATAGCAGTTTACAAGATCTTATTTGTGATAACTGTTCTAGAGATTGATAGTTTTCAAAGATCAAGGAGAAATCTCTGGGATGCATGGACAAATGTCCCTATGACTACACAAATTTTTAAACCTACTCTTTTTCTATGAAGTGCCAGCATCAAAAGGAAGCACTTCTTTAATTCTCTTTTTACAACCATCCTATCTAATAAAGAGGGAATATGCTAATTGACCCTCGCATTGTCACAAAGATGGCAACGCCCACAGCCAATAAGGAGGAAATATGCTAAATGACTGCCCTGCCCTCAAAGACGGTGGCGCCCACAGCCAATAAGGAGGAATATGCTAATTGACTGTCATGCCCTCAAAGTTGGCGGCGCCCAGTCCCATCAGCCCTGTCAGGGCGCCTGCCTCTGGAATCCCGCAGTCCCCTCAGCCCCCCATCTGCCCAGACCTCGGTGCAGTCAAGCCTTGGATGGCGGCTGCCCAGGCTCAGGTAACCAGGGCCGACCAAGGCTTGCGCTGCTGGCAGTGGCAGCAGCAGAGGTGTGATGGGGATGTTGCCTTCCCCTGATCGCTGGGTAGACTCCCACCCCACTCCCTCCCATTCACACATATCAGGGAGGGCTCCAAGACCATGAGAGGGAGCAGGCTGGGCTGAGGGACTCCCCCCCCACCCCCACTTCCAGTGCATGAATTTTCATGCATCGGGCCTCTAGTTCATTTATAAAACACAATAAAACTCTAAGAGTTTTCAGGATAGAGTTCTGGAGAAGGACACATCTTTCTGTAAGGCCCTGTAAACAGTATCCATAGACATGTACATGGAAGCTCAGCTCTTTCCTGTAGTTCTCTCTCCAGAGATTCAGATATAAAGATGCTTCATTAGTCCTCAGAGTTAATGTGTGAATAATCTCCTAGATGTACTCTTAAGAAATTCAGGCCCAGATAGTTCATTTCTCCTCCACCTTCCAAATGACATTTTCAAAACCCACCACAAAATTATGCTAGAAAGGAATTCTGGAAAGGCAGCTATGAACTTCTATTCTGATATATGAGGAGAAAAAAAATAAGTTCAGCTGATGCTGGGTTGAAAGTAAATTATTTAGCCTAATAATTATTTAGGTGTACAAAGTGGTTATATATACTTTTTAAAAACATAATTTAAGGCCAGTGAGAACCTAGAGGAGACAGATTTTGCATCTTGGATCACAGGAGAAAACTTGTACAACATTGAGAGAAAATATTTGTTCAATTTTGATATTTAATGGCTTTATAAATGCATAATTTTCATAAAAATAAGCCATCTACTTAAACAATTTTTCTAAGATTTGACTTTTTTTTTAATCCTTACCCAAGGATATTTTTTTCCATTGCTTTCCAGAGACAGAGTGGATGGGAAGGAGGAGGGGAAGAGAGAAAGAGAAAGAAACATTCATGTAAGAGAGACACATTGACTGGCTGCCTCCTGCACACACCCCTACAGGGCTGGGGAACCTGCAGTAAAGGTACATGCCCTTAACCAGGAATCAATCCTACAACCTTTCGGTCCCTGGGCCGACCCTCTATCCACTGAGTTAAACTGGCCATGGCAGATTTAATGTTTTTTTTATACTTGTGAAATCATTAACACAATCAAGATAATGAACATATGCGTCACTCCAAAAGTTCCTCCATGTCTCTTTGTAATCCTTCCCTCAACCATCTCTCTACCTTCCATTCCCATTTTCAGGGCAGACCTCTGTCATAAATTAGTGTGCATATTTTATAATCTATATATATAAAACCCTAATATGCAAGTAGACCAAACTTTGGAACAACCGAACAACCAAACAACCGCAACCACCAGTCACTATTACGTGTGCTAATCACCAGGTGGCACATGTGAGACATGGCGGGCGTCGGCAGCAGGAGGCAGAGCACGGAACATGGTGGGCTTCGGCCACCGCAGGATGGTGGAGAAGGTGAGTGGGGGCACCAGACCAAGGCAGGGCGCAGGTCACTGTCATCAGGGTGAGCCTCTGGTGGTTAGTGAAAATTCTTTGCTCCTGCGTGGCACAGTCCCACCAGGCACTCACACCTGCTGCTGGCACCAGAGCCACCACTCGCACCCACTGATGGTGCCCAGCACTGGCCCCGATCACTCGGCACTGTCAGTAGGTGTGAGTGGAAGCTGCCAGCCCTGATCACCCCTCAGGACTTTTCCACATCCCCCTGCTCATGAGGAGTGATCGGGGCTGGCAGCCACCTCTCACACCCAATGCCAGTGCCTGGCGTCACTGCTCACATCCACTGCCAGCACCTGGCGCCAATCCCAATCACTCAGCGCCATCAGCAGGTGCGAGCGGTGGCACCTGGCCCTGATAGCCCCTGAGGGCTTCTCCATCTACCCCTGCTCCTGAGGGGCAATTGGGGCAGCAGCCAATGCTCGCAAACAATGACGGTGTCAGCTCCACTCGCACCCGCTGCTGGCACTGGCCCCAATCGCTTCACGCCGTCAGCGGGTGCGAGCACCCTCAGTGCGTGGGAGCAGCGGAAGCAGGAGCAGGGCTGCTGGCAGACAGGAACCAGGGACTGCAGCGGGAAGGGCTGGGCGGGGGTGCAGAGGATGGGCCAAGACCCACCCCTGTGCCCACTGCAGCCTCACGGCCCACAGTTCCTTTCAAGGTGAATGAATTTGTGCACTGGGCCCCTAGTTTTATGTAAATGGAATTATATGTACTCTTCTGTCTGTTTCTGTCTCTCAGCATAATAATTTTGGAATTCTTGTATGGTCCATTCTTTTTTCTTGCTGAATAAGTATTCCATCATAGAGAGATAAAACTATTTATCTATTTGCCTTATTGCACTGACTAAAACCTCTAGTAAAATATTAAATACAAGAGGTGGGAGCCAAACTTCTTTCCTTATTCCTGATCATAGCTGGAAAGCATTCAGCCTTTCACCATCAAATATGCCATTTTATATAAGGTTTTTGTAGATGCCCTTTTTAAGTTCAAGAAATTCCCTTCCATTCCTAATTTTCTTGAATTTTTAATAAGGAATGGATGTAGGATTTGTCAAATGCTTTTTCTGAACCTACTGAGGTTACTATCATTAAGGGATTATCTATTGTTTGTCAATCAATATATCAATAACTTGTCACAGTAAAATATTAAAGACAATATTGCTCTCCTATTTAATAAATAATGAAACAAAGCTCACAAGTGTCTGGAAAGCACATAGCAAAGCTAATAATTTTGAAAATAGATCTCTCTAATAGCAAAAACCTGTTCCTTGGATTTCATTATAGATTATTTTCAGAGAAAATTTCTAAGAAAGACTAGAGGATAGAAAAATTACTTCTTGAGTCCTTAAAATATCTTACTGTAGCTAAGATTTGGAAACAGTCTAAGTGTGCCCATTAGCAGATGAGTAGATTAAAAAACTCTGGTACATCTACACAATGGAATACTACACTGCTCTAAAAAGGAAGAAACTCCTACCCTTTACAACAGCATGGATGGAACTGGAGAGCATTATGCTAAGCGAAATAAGTCAGTCAGAGAAAGATAAATATCACATGATCTCACTCTCTTGTGGAATATAATGAACAAAATAAACTGATGAGCAAAAACAGATCCAGAGACATAGAAACATTGATCAGACCATCAAACCTCAGAGGGGAGGTAGGGGAGGGTGAGGGAAAGGGGGAGATATCAACCAAAGGACTTGTATGCATTCATATAAGTCTAACCAATGGACACAGACACCGGGGTTCAGGGGAGGGCATGAGCGAGGGAGAAGAGGGGCAATGGGGGGATAAGGATGCATATGTAATCTATACTAATAAAAGGGTAATATGCTAATTAGACCAGACACCTTCTTGATGTCTTTCCGGACAAAGCCACAGTGGCGGGGGCCAAGGCAGAAGTGGTTAGGATGATCAGGCCAGCAGGGGAGAGCAGTTAAGGGCGATCAGGCCATCAGGGGAGGGCAGTTAGGGGTGATCAGGCCAGCAGGGGAGGGAAGTTAAGGGGCAATAAGGCAGGTAGGGGGGAGCAGTTAGGGGAAATCAGGCCGGCAGGCCAATGCAGTTAGAGGCGATCAGGCAGGCAGGCAGGCGAGCAGTCCCAGATTGCGAAAGGGATGTCTGACTGCCGGATTAGGCCCGATCCCTAAACCAGCAGTCAGACATCCTCTGAGGGGTCCCAGATTGGAGAGGGAGCCAGCTGGGCTGATGGACACCCCCACCCCTGTGCACAAATTTTGTGCACCGGGCCTCTAGTCCTATATAATAATGAGGGAATATGCAAATTGACTGTCACTCCGTCACAAAGCTGGCAGCACCCATAGCCACAAAATGGGGGCACCCAGTCCTCTCAGCCCTGCTGAAGTCCTCCAGTCCTGGGGTGGGGTGGAGCAGCCACTGAAAGCAGGCAGCGTGACCAGCCTGGTGAAATGTTTGCTTCCTCGCTGTGGTGATGAAGCCAGCATTCCACCCCAGCCATGGAGGGACTCTGGACAGCAGGCACAGAGCGGCCAGGGGGAGACACTTGCGCCGTTGCCCCAGCAATGAGGCAAGAGTTCTGCACCCGGCCACGGATGTGCCTCTGGCCAGGGAGGGCAGTTGGGGGCCATGAGGCTGGCCAGGGAGGGCTGCTGGGGGCGAGCAGACCAGTGTGGGGGGAAGTAAGGGGCGAGAAGGCTGGCAGGCAGAGTGGTTAGGGGCAATAAGGCAGGCAGGCAGGTGAGCGGTTAAGAGCCAGCAGTCCCAGATTGCAAGAGGGATGTCCAACTGCTGGTTTAGGCCCGTTCCCACAGGGTCATTCCCTGGCAGTCGAACAGGGACATCCCCCAGCAGTCGGACATCCCACGAGGGGTCCCAGATTGGACAGGGTGCAGGTCGGGCTGAGGGAAACTCCTTTCCCCCCCCCCCCCCCCCCCCGTGCACAAAGTTCATGCACTGTGCCACTAGTACCTTAATAAAGAAAAAAAAGTATTTTAAAAGTTCCTTATTTATGCAAATAATTAAACAATTGCAGGTTTGACTCTTTCACCAAAACAAGAAACATACAAAGGATATACAAACTGCAATTCAGGAGCCGACTGCTAGGTAGTGGCTTGGCCTTTTCTTTCAGATCAATTATTAGGCATCTGACTTAAGCAATGCACTGTAGCGAGGGTGACCAACTCTCCCAGAATTTTGTACACCAGGAAATTAAACTTCATTTATGGCTAGTGAGTAAACTTGCTAGTGATAAAGCAGTCTAGACTATAATTCTTCAAACTAATCAATATAAATGTTTCTCAAATTTTAAATAGAATTGTCATATGATCCAGTAATTCTACTTCCATCTACTTAGAGAGAGAGAGAGAGAGAGAGAGAGAGAGAGAGAGAGAGAGAAGAATTTGGATATATGCCCAAAATATTGATATATACATGTTTCCACCAAAAGATGGAAGCAATCCAAATGTCCATCAACACATGAATGAATAAACAAAATGTGGTACATATACCCACTGGAATATTACTCAACCTTAAAAAGGAAAGAAATTCTGACAAGTGATTTAATATAGGTGAACTGTCAGAGCATTATGCTAGATGAAATGTTACAATATAACAAATATTGCATAATTCCACTTTTATTAAGTATCTAAAATAGTCAAACCATAAAAAGAAGTAGAAAGATAGTTGCCAGGAGCTGGAAGGTATAGGGCATGGTGAGTTACTGCTTAATGAGTACATTTTTCCATTTTCAGGATGAATAGAGTTCCAGAGGTAGATGGTGGTACAGGTCAAATAACAATGTAAATGTACTTAATGCCACTGGATTATACACTTAAATTTTTAAATGGTTAAAATATATTTTAAAATGATAAAAATTTTAAACTCCAAATATTTTTTTCATTGCTGAAGGATTATTTGGTGTGTTAGTTGGTATGACACAGATAGCTGGCTGCATTATTTATAGGTAGAATTCCCTTTTTACATTATATGGCAATGTACACTATTCTGATAAATATAATACACAAAATAAGATCCTTTAGAACAGTTATGCATAAAACACTCAATATTAGATTTATACATTGGATCCCAGGATGTGATTGGAGAAAAAAAGGTTGCAATAAGCAAGTTGGGTAAAGATATGACAAGTTATATAACACACAGTGGACACACATCTAGATGGAAGGGCAACTATAGTGGCAGTGGTGCCTTTGAGGAGGTGGAACTAGGTCACAGTAACCAGTTTAGGACTACAAAGATGAGTACCATCCAGCATCAGCATACAGATGCAAGGCTTTGTGAACCACGACCATTTCTATCTTTAGGAAACTGATGTTTTTAGTCACAGATCAGATGAAAAGGACAACATGCACAATCTCCAACTAAAATCCTATGGTAGCCTAGACAGTTAGGTGGTACGACATCTGAAGGCTTTAAAACTGCAGCTTTTCCCATCAGCCTGCGGACTGAAGGGTTCCAGGTTCTATTCCAGTCAAGGGCACGAGTGGGGTTTGTGGGCTCGATCCCCAATGTGGGGTGTGCAGGAGGCAGCCGATCAGTGATTCTCTCATCATTAATGTTTCTATTTCTCCCTCCCCCTCCCTTCCTCTCTGAAATCAATAAAAATATATTTTTTTAAAAACCTGCAGCTCTTTCTGGATCCCCCAAAGTTTATTGGTACCTTCTTCAAACTGGCTTCTTCCTCAGGTGTCAGAGTCACCTTTACAACATCTATCCCAAGATGCAAAGAACTCTCAAAAAGACAACTTCACCTTAACCAGTTTGGCTCAGTGGATAGAGCGTCGACCTGCAGACTGAAGGGTCCCAGGTTAGATCCTGGTCCAGGACATGTACCTTGCTTGCAGGCACATCCCCAGTAGGAGGTGTGTCAGGAGGCAGCGGATCAATGTTTCTCTCTCATCGGTTTATCTAACTCTCTATCCCTCTTCCTTCGTCTCTGTAAAAAAAATCAATTATATATATATATATATATACTAGTAGCCCATTTGCACGAAGATTCGTGCAATAGACCTTCATTCACCTGGCTTCCTGCACCAGTTTTCTGCCGGCACCGGGGACCCAGACCTTGGCTGTGGCCACCACCTTCTGCCTTCTTTCAGGGTCCGGGCTTGGTCCTGGGCGGTGGCCTTGGGCTTGGCTGCACCCAGCGTCCCTGCTACCCGATCGCAGGAGCCGACCCCCAGTGGTCTCCTGCGATTGGCGCAGGCACCCCGCTGGCGCCCAAGGCCGGGAAAGCCTCAGGCGGCTTTCCCGGCCTTGGGCTCCGCCACACCCCAGCTTCCCTGCAACGGTTTCCTGGTGGGCGTGGTTGATGGGCGTGGCTTGGTTGGTGGGCGTGGCTTGGGCATAGCAAAGGTGCGGTCAATTTGCATATTTGTCTATTATAAGGTAAGATATTAAAAGACTGCTTCTTTTATTCCATAGAGAACCTTAATCATGGTGGAAATTGGATGCACCTGCCTAAGATTCTTCATCACACTCTCTGCTAAATCGACCACAGATAATCCAATGGCACATAATGTGTAGCCTTTCAGTTTGATCACCTCATAAGCACTGTCAGTCACCTGTTTGTGAACTTCTTTCCACTGGTTCTTATCTGAATCAGTGCTTAAAGCACGGTGCAGATTCTTTAGTGAGACAACAGCAACATTCACTCCACTCCACACAGGCACACTAGAGTCTCCATGCTCCCCAACGACCCACCGATGACAGCTTAATGGGTGAACGCCAGTGTTTCCTCCACTAGACAACAAACCAGGCTGACTCCAGATTGCAACCACTTCCAATAACACGGTTTTGGGGAAAGCCGCCTATCTTACAAGCCACATAGGTCAAGACATCCACTGGGTTGGAAACAATAAGCAATTTGCAGTTGTGAATGTATTTTACAACATTAAGAATGATGAATTTAAAGATGCTCGAGTTACACTGGGCCAAATTAAGAGGGCTTCCTCCCTCTTGTTGATGGGCCCCAGCTGTGACAGTAACCAGCTTCAGGTTTGCAGTAACATTATAGTCTTTGCCAGAAACAATTTTTGGTGTTCTAAGGAAAAGACTGCCATCCTGGAGATCCATCATCTCTTCATTTAATTTTCTTCCATGACATCAACAAGAGCAAGCTCATCTGCCAAGTCTTTCATTAAGATACTGATGGCACAGGCCATGCCAACAGCACCCACCCCAATGACTGTAATCTTATTCTGGGGGCTCTGTTCTTCCTTAAGAAGATTCACAAGCAGCTGATCTTTGATAGTTGCTGCACTGGACTGAGAACCAAAAGGAATCAGGAGTACATGGTGGGCAGCCAACACGGATTTCCTTTTGGATTAACCAACTCTTGATCTAAAAACAATTAAATCAAAAAATGAACATGAGTAAAACAGTATATTGAAAAAAAAGACTGATGATTTGTTCAACTGCTATGTTCAGTTCTTGCATCTATGATGAAACTGGATGTTGGCACTTTTTTAAAAATACTACATGTAATTGTTTTGTATCATAATCATGTGATGATTATGTGATCTATACAATGTGCCCAAAGTTCACAGAACAGCCCTGGTTGGGTAGCTCAGTTGGTTAGAGCATCATCCAGATACATTAAGGTTGTGGGTTCAATCCTCGGTCAGGGCACATACAAGAATCAACCAGTGAATTCATAAATAAGTGGAACAACAAATTTATGTTTTCTCTCTCTCTTTCTCAAATAATCACAGAACTGTACACCAAAAATAGTCATTTTAATATGATTATTTAAAATAAAAATTAAAAACACTGATATCAAAATGGTGAAATATGAATTTTCTACCATCTTCCATCACCAAAAAACATTACATAATATTACAATCATACACTAAATTGAGTGCCTTTGAGAAAGCCCAGGAGTTCAGCAGGGAAGCTACACTGTGGGAGAAACACAATGTGGAAGCCAAAATACCTGAGATTGGAAGCATTTTAAAGGGCAAGAAGACCAAGTTCACAATGCCCTAGTCCCGTGGTCGGCAAACTGTGGCTCACGAGCCACATGTGGCTCTTTGGCCCCTTGAGTGTGGCTCTTCCACAAAATACGATGGCCTGGGCAAGTCTATTTTGAAGAAGTGGCGTTAGAAGAAGTTTAAGTTTAAAAAATTTGACTCTCAAAAGAAATTTCAATCGTTGTACTGTTGATATTTGGCTCTGTAGACTAATGAGTTTGCCAACCACTGCCCTAGTCAAGCATCCACCCCATGCAGCACTACTCAGTATCAAGAGAAATCTTCTAGGTCTTTGACTTTTCCCATGAGAAAAGTGAGAGCATGTGACTGAGTAGCTAACTCCCCCAGTTTGGGGGGACACTGCAAAAGAGACACACCTCTTTCTGGCTTCACCAGAATACTGAAGTGTGCTGCCCCAACAGGAAATGGGGAGCTCCTGGGAGAACATCAGCCAGGGCTCTCAGTGGGCAGTAATGGGACACAGATCCTATTAACCACCACACGGATGCTATCAGGAACCTGCCCACAAGCTGCTGAGGACACCTTGCCCATGGAACCCCACAACTGACCCCCCAGCACCTCCAAAACTCAGAGCCTCACCAACACACCATCCCACCCAGCTACCAGTGCACACAGGAGGGCAACAAGAGTGAACCCCTGACCACAATGAGATACCACCTCACACCTGTTATAATGACCATTATCAACAAGACAAAAAAACAACAAGTGTTGGAGAAGTTGTGGAGAAAAAGGAACCCTCATACACTGTGGGAATACAAATTGATACAGCCACTACGGCATACAGTATGGAGGTTCCTCAGAAAATTAAGTGATCAGTGACCATATGACCCAGAAATCCCTCTTCTGGGTATCTATCTGAAAAATTTGAAATCATTTATTTAATAAAGATATATGTACCCCTATTTTCATTGCAGCTTTGTTCACAGTGGCTATAACATGCAAACAATCAAAGTGTCCTTAGATAGATGATTGGATAAAGATGTGGTACATATATACAAGGAATACTATTCAGCCATTAGAAAAGATGAAATACTGCCATTTGTTACAATATGGATGGATCTTGAGAATATCAAGGGAAGTGAAATAAGTCAGATAGAAAAAGTTAAGAACCATATGATTTCATTCATATGAGATATAAAACTTTGGGATATAAAACAAAAAGACAAAAACAACAACAACAAAAACTCATAGACACAGCCAACAGTATGGCATTTACCAGGAGGAATGAAAAAGGGGGGATAGGAGGGAAATAGAAGACGGTAACGGGTTTCAAATATATGGTGTTTGAAACAGACTTGACTTAGAATGGTGAACACACGATGCAATATACAGATGATATAGAGCTGCACACTTGAAACCTATATAATTTTATTAATCAATGTCACCCCAATAAACTTAATACATATTTAAAAAGATCTTTTGCAAATAGCTAGTGAGCATACACAGAAGGGGATCCTCGCTATAGGACTAGATGAAACCACACAAATTTGAGCAATCAACACTGTCCTAGGGAAAGCAAGCAAAAGGGAGGTTGTCAGCACCCAGCTTGGCTTTGCAGGATCAAGAGAGAGAGAAGGTTGTAGTAAACTGACCAGAGATGGTAGAAAAAAATACACCTACTACGGTGAAGATTTAAAGCTTGAGTGTGTCTAAGTATGTACTGACTCTGCACTTCTGGCTAGAGCATTTCTTTTTCTTCCTTTAAATCAGGGGTGGGTAACATCCAGCCCTCGGGCTGTATAAGGCCCGGGAAATCATTTGGTCTGGCCCTGCCAAAAGAGCAGCGGGCAGGACTTGAAATTCAATAAATCTAGGAGCTTTTTTCATAGCTACATAAATTTATATTGAGTTATATTAAACAAATGATGTTATAAATACCCAAATGGCCCTTAGCATAAATAAAAAGGTTCCCCACCCCTGCTTCAAATAAATTTTCATATAAGTTATTCCATAGTAATTTCACCCTCTCTCTTTCTCTTCTAACTCGGTTTAAGAAGAATAATCCAATAAAATAGAAGCCATACATCTCTGTTCCTCAATCAGTCTCAGAGAGAATGGAGCAATCAAGAAAAAAAATCTTGCTTTTACTAGACTGGTGCTAGTGGTTATAGTGAGGGAAACAATAAAACCCAACCATTGAGGTGTTAGGCAACAATACTGGCCTTTTTTGTTCACATGTTGTAAACCTAATTTAATCTGATGACTTTCCTTATAAGAACAAAATGGTTAGCTAAAACAAAACAAAACTTGGTCAGAGGAATCATCTCACCATAGCAATAGCTAGTTATGTCCATCCTTAAGAATAATATAAGAGATCTCAAAAATAGCCTACACTTGACCAGGGGTGGGCAAATTCGAGAACTGATTATATATGCAATATCTTTCATTCCATTGATTTATCTATAACACTAGAAAAGATAATTTAAAAAAAAAAAAAGAAGGTTGTGGTTAGTAATTTTCATTCAGTCAAAACATGAAGATGAGGCAGGGAGATTTGTAACGAGCTGTCTCTAAATTAGCCCAATGCATTTGTTCAATCCACTAATAATAGTAATGTGGCTGATCAATACATACAAATAAAATTCCCATAAACTTCATAAAGTAAGATTTCAATAAAAATGGGGGGTATTACAAGCCTAGGAATAAATTTAATTATCTTAAAATAATGAAGCTTTATCTAGTATGACAAAGATATCAGTGGAAAGAAATAGTTTGTTCTTAAACAATGGATAATCAAATATATACATTAAAAAGATTTGTTATTCACCAATCATTTTACAAATTTAATTCTATCACAAAGCTTAAGTGAAAATTATGAATCAATAGCAGAATTCACCTTTCCTTAACAAGCATCTACTAATAATCAATTATGTGAAAAAGTTTGTGCTAGATACTATAGCTATAACAGTGAATAAAACACAAGTCTGTCTTTAAATTCTAAGATAAAGTAAATGTGAACAGATACATATATAATTTGGTAAAAGAGAATAGATTTGTGAGTTTAACCTTAAGCTCACATTCTAAAATCACATCTGGTCTGAAAACATAAATAAAATACAGAATCTCTGGGCTCTATAAGAAAACCAAGTCACATTTTCTTTAACAAAAAAGTGGTCAGAGCACATAGAAAGGACTGTCGCAATTAGCCACAATTATAGAAGAAAATTAACATAGGAAATTAAATTTATTACAATCACTCACAGACCTATTTAAAAGCAGATGTTTAAAAAGACTTGATGAAACAGGGAATGCTTAACACAGGATATAAGAGGTGAAAAAATCATGAATCTAATAACAATGAAAATTTGTAGAATAATCCAAACATTTGCCACATTACCTAAATACAGAATTATTAATTTTATATTTTGTATTTATATATTTTCTATATTTGAAATACAGGGTGGGGCAAAAGTAGGTTTACAATTGTAATACAAATAAATAATACAATAATTAGTAAATTATAATAAAAGGATAAACTCTGTTTAGTGTACTCACGACTGTAAACCTACTTTTTACCCCACCCTGTATAATGATTTAAAATCAGAAAAATAAATGCCATTTTCAAAACACAATATTATCTTTAATAAGTATTATGATATTGAGACTAAGGAGTTTTATAGGAGAGAAATCTAAATAGCAAATGTAAAGTCACTTTAAAGCCTCAATTTGAACATTATGCAACAGTCGTAGAACAAAATGTTCTAACACTTCCTAGGACCTGGTTGGCAAACTGCTGCTCGTGAGCCACATGTGGCTCTTTGGCCCCTTGAGTGTGGCTCTTCCACTAAATACCACGGCCTGGGAGAGTCTACTTTGAAGAAGTGGCATTAGAAGAAGTTTAAGTTTAAAAAATTTGGCTCTCAAAAGAAATTTCAATCGTTGTACTGTTGATATTTAGCTCTGTTGACTAATCAGTTTGCCGACCACTGTCCTAGGTCATCTTGAAACTAACCTTCCTATTATGTATTTTTAACATACAACTTGCAGACAATTTCCACTTGCAGACAATTTCACAAATGCTGTGCTTGAAGGTCTGTCCCAGGCAGAGAGGTCTGCCCCACTCGCAGGTTTGTGTACAGGATGCAGGTGCCTGGGAAGCAATGTGTACTCGCTGCACAGAAGTAGACGGCTGAGTCTCCAGGTTGGGTGGCTGCGATGTGCAGGGAGAGATGTTTGGCCGTCTTATTCAAGAAAGCAGTGAGCCTTTCAACTGGGTTTTTGTCCTTATTTGAACGAATGTCTATAATGAACTGGGGACCTTTTCCAGGTTCTTGCTTATACCAAGGAAAGTAGTTTGAGGCGCTGTCCGAATAAGAACAGGTGATAACAGCGGTGTTTCCCTCCTGGACACTCAGGGTGGAAAGATGCTGATCCACTTTCTCTCCATGGCTGACCCCTGTGCAGAAAGAAAGAGTCAGAGAAACAAGAAGAGTGACCAGATCATTAAACTTCATCATTTTCTTTTTCCACAGTAACTAAGGAAACCTGAATAAAGCCAGTGTTGCTTCTAAAGAATACCCACTAATATATTGTTTCCCATAAACCCTCAACTCACAGTCCAGCTGCAGCCACAGGAACATGAACAAAGCTCCAGTGGACATCTTCATCGTTCTTCCCACTCAGGGTCAATTGTGGACCTGCGATCACAGCCAGGGGAGCTACTGCTGTTGTCAAGTCACCCCTCCCTTCCTCTGACAGTCAGAGGGCTTCCTCACATTCCACCCAGCCAGTAAGAAAAAGACTGTGCTTCTGCCAAAGCCCATCATTCAGAATCCACTCAAATGCACCCTCCCCATGCCCTGCATCAGCAGAGGTGCACTGCCACCTTGTGGTTACATTCACAACTACTGAACTTGCTGTTAAATGTTCTTACCCTGTTTCCTATGAGAGACTCAGACATGCAAAGTCAGCAATAAGTGAAACAAATTAGCTTTTAGACCAGAGATTAAGTAAGAATGTAGAGATCAAGATTGCTACCCCTGCACGCTACTGAGTCATTGTTAATATGTTGTAAAGAGACAGATGCTGCTGGTATTTGTTCAACGATGGCCTGGGTTTACATGTTTGAAATCAGGGAAGCAGTCTCTTCAACAAAGAAAATATAAAACATTCCTTTTTAGCTAAATCTGTCATCACTATTTTCTGTTATGAATAAAAACTCTTTTAAAAAAGAACATGTAAGTCAAACAGCAGAGTACAAGGGAGGAGATCACTCGATATTTCAAGTGCCTACTTGCTCACGCTGCGCCTCTAAGCTGGTCTTGCCTGTGACCTTGCTATTCCCAGAGAACTGACAGTACCAACCGTCAAAATGAGGCATCTTCCATCAATAATGACCATGGTGAAAAGTAAAACATTTAATCTAAATGATAAGGGATCAGGGGGATATTTTCTATGTGTTATTATATTTCAACTATAGGAAACAATTTGACCCATTCATTGGGTTGATTTGCAATGAGAAATCTGACATGCTTTAAGAAATCTTTTCCAATGCTATGATTTATATTCTTCAAAATATTGAAAGAATATAGCATCTGAGAAAACATCAGGCTGCAGATTCAGAAAATATAAACACATGTATGTTTATTCTTAAAGTGGCTTCATTTTCTCATATAAAAAGAGGTGATATATCCTAAAATGCAATTACTGATTCATATCTTTAATGGAATTTCTTCTAAAGTATAGGCCCACTCCTCTAGCATATACTCCTACTTCCCTGGCCATTGCTGGCTCAAATTCCATAACCTATCACTTTATTTCCAAACTCCAATACAATGTTCTTTCCCCAAGACATTGATAATGTCCTTCAGTCCTGTGAACTTCCAGAATTATCTTTCTCTGCCAAAACCCCTTCTTGTCCACTTTATTTTCTTGAAACTTTATGAATTACTTCAGTGAAAATAAATCTAGTGGAAAGTTAATGTCGCCTGTGTCTACTAAGGAACAAACAGAAAGTTGACCTAAAGAACTGGTCATGAGAAATGGTCCCTGGAAAACCAAGAATACCTCATTTCCAGAAGTGGAGCTCCTTTCCTGTGATTTTAACTCTCTGTTCCTCTGGAATTACAAATAAATCAGATCTTTCTTCCAAATCTCAAACCTTTAAAGATTTATAAAGACAGCTGTGGTGAAGAATATAAGATCAATATCCTATATAATAAAAGGCTTATATGCAAATTGTCCCCACAGGCAGGAATTTGACCCAAAAGGAGTTAGATGTGCGCTGACCAGCAGGGGGCAGCGTGGAACATGGTGGGCATCAGTGACATGGCAATGGCAGCGAGCGGCAGTAGAGGTAATGCGGGCCCCAATGGGCACCAATGAGAGCAGGGCCACAGTAGGAAGGTGGAGCAGGTGAGCGGGCGCCACCAGGCCAAGGCAGGTGCAAGCAGAGGCCCTGATCGCCCCGCAGGTCACCCCACAGACAGTGACCAGTGGTAGGGGGCAGGGCCAGTGAGCGGGCAGTGCCAGGCCAACGCAGGTGTGAGCGGGGCCCCCGATCACCCAACTGGTAGCCCCACAGATCACCTCACTTAGGGACCCTACCAGTGCATGAATTACGTGCACCGGACCTCTAGTATAAATATAAGTGAGTATACATAATGTATGTTTTTATGTAGATAAAACTTCCTGGTTTTGAAGATCTTCCATTCTCTCACTCATTGCCCTACAATATGATTTCTCAACACTTCTTTGGGCATATTTTCCTCTTTTTAGAGACAGATACTTAGGTCAATATTTGCCCTTTTGAAGTATGGCATACAGAACTAAATGAAATGGTGCAAAAGTGACCATTCATATGAAAACCAGTGTTTCTTGTATTCACCATAGCACAGATACAGCCATCCCTTGGGCAATATTCACAGTTTCATGATTACTTCATAGGATATTGTTTTACTTATTGTTAACGTGTTGACCTGGAAAGCCTTTATCTAGCATCTCCATGGACTTCAAGCTGAATGAGATCTCCAACTCCAATTATTGTTTTGGCTGACAATATGTGATTTATTCTTGTTATACTCATATCCTGCCTTCAGGGAATGTCCACTTGGGATAATGAATATATTTGCTACTTCCAGGCAATTCCTTAGAAATACATCTGTGTGTTGAAGATGACACCACCACCTTTAGCTTCCTCTTACAGAAGTCAGTGAGTGATGGACTGGTTACTGATACAGTAACAGGGACTCAGCTTTAGTCTCCTTTCCTGCCCAAGTTATCAAACAGCTACACAAATTGGAATTCTCTATCCCAATTTTCAAATGATTGACCATGTTTTCCCACACCCAGACTGCAGAGATCTAAGTAGCTGGGCTTGCATTACACAGTTTCCCTTTGCTCAAAAATATGGTCCTGCAAGATGGTAGCAGAATAAAGAATGCTAAAGAGGAAGTGAGATCATCTAATTTCTTTCTACTCCCAACTCATTTAATAATTGTTTCATATTTGCATCTTGGATTTTGTCTCTGTCTTTGTAAAATAAGAGTGGGCCAGCAGATATTTAAGCGTTCTTGAAGCTCTAAAATTTTTTATATCATTTTTATAGTCTTCCTCAGTAGGAGCTATTTATTCCTTTATTTGAATATATTGGAGTGACACCGGCTAACAAAATTAAACAAGTTTCAGGTACACAATTCCACCACTCATCATCTGTACTCTGAATTGTTTGTTCACCACCCCAAGTCTCTGTTCATCACCATTTATTCCGCCCATACCATTCTCCATCTTTCCCTACTTCCCCTCCCCCATAATCACTACACTGTTGTCCATGTCCATGAGGTTTTTTTTTTCACTTTTTTCTTTTTTGCTCAATTCCTCCACCCCAAACCAGCCCGCCAGTTCCCTCCCACAGCTTTCAGTATAGTCTCTCTATGATTCTTTCTCTATTTTGCTTGGTAGTTAATTTTGTTCATTAGATTCCACATGGTGAAATCTAATGAATGAAATCATATGGTACTGTACCCCTATATAATTTCAGCATTAATCACAAGTCATGTAAACAACTTAAATGTCCTACAACAGATGATTGGATAAAGAAGTCGTGGTACGTAGATAAAATGGAATACTACTCAGCCATAAAAAGGATAAAATATTGCTTTTTGCAATAACATGGATGATGGTTAGAGTATCATGTTAAGTGAAAATGTCAGATGGAAAAGGACAAAAACCATAACTTCATTTATATGTGGGATATAAAACAGAAACCAACAAATGAACAAACAAAACAAATAAAAAAACTTATAGACACAGACAACAGAATGGCGGTTACCAGAAGGGAAGGAGGTTGGGGGAATGTGAACAGGGGGAAGGGGGTCAAATATATGGTGACAGAAGGAGACTAGAGTCTGGGTGGTGAACATGCAATACAATATACAGACAATGTATATAGAATTGTATACCAAAACTTTTATATTAATCAATGTTACCCCAGTAAATTTAATTTTTTTAAATAGAAATTACCTAAATGGATATTTTCGTTAGTGATGTATGTAAACATGTTGTACAAATGTACCAATAGAAATCCTTTCAATTAGGTGATGCAAAACAGTGTTCCATACCAGGTAGCTCAGGATATAAGTCTCAGGTCACCCAAACTTCACTAATTTAGCAATATTGTGAGTTCATACAATTCATTTGGGCTCTACAATCCTCACGTTATTCAGGCATGGAAGGACAAAAAGTACTTATTTACAAGGTGTTATCAGTACTGAAATAGATAATATATGTGATAATCTAAATTGAGTTCCTGATCTCCAAACAAATTATTTTTCTTATACTTGTTATTTTCAAGAGTCGATAAGCCTAATATAAACATTAAAAACTATTACATAGGCTCCTTTCTTTTTCCTTGAAAGAAAAATCTGTCATCTAAAAAAAAAAAAAAAAAACGAGTCATTTCTTTCTACTTCTTGATGACGTTATATTTTTCCAAACCTTTTCCAGTAGAGTAATTTATGTGTTATATATGTACTACCTGCAAGGGGATCTATTTTAGGAGGACATTGGATGTTGGTATCTTTATCAATTGTTTTCATTGTTGCACATTAAATCTTTTTAACTAGAAAGATATTTCTGGGAAGAAAAAGGGCAGGAAATCAAATGAAATGATATTACTAAACAGTCTAATTTTAGGGAAAAATATGCTAAAACATAAATTTGAAAACCCAAAGATGTGCAAAGCCTAAAGTGGGGCAACATGCCTGCCCGTGGAAGGGGTGGGGCTGCAGGCCCAGCTGCAGTTTGGGTACAGGCTGCAGATCACCTGGCAGCACTGTGCTGTGCACAGAGGTAGATGGCTGAGTCCTCCATTTGGGAGGCTGTGATGTTCAGGGTACTGTACAGGTCCTGGGTATTCACTGTGGCGCTTAACCTTCCATTGTGCATCGTTCCTGAAGCTAAATTAAATAGACTGATGAGGCCGCCCCTGGGATTCTGTCGGAACCACTGCATACTGAGCACTGCGGTAGAAAAGGTGCACCTCAGAGTAGAGCTGGTTCCCTCCTGGAGGCTCAGGACTGAAGGACTCTGCTCCACCTTCATCTCTCTCATCCCTGCTTGGAAAGAGAAAAACAAACACATATGAGGTCACTGGGGGTGACTGATGTACTTTTCAAACCTGTACAGTATCCCAAGAAACACCAAAGTAGGAGCTCTGTGACAGCTCCCCCTTCGCCCTCCTATTTCCGCCTCTCCCCTCCCCTTGTCAGCTGTGGAACACTCCCCAGCTCCCCATCTGGGACACCCCAACTCACAGCAAACCTGGGCCCACAGAAGCCCCAGCAGAACCCCCAGGTGTCTCTCCATGACTTCTTGCCAAGGTGCTGTGGTGCCTTTGCCCCTGCTCTGGAGGGAGTAGAGTCCTGGACCAAGGCAAATTTTGTTGCTACACTCAGTATGTTTCACCATTTCTCTGAGGACCAATCACATCTCAGCTCTGTCATTCATCTTAACAGCAAACTCCACCCACATTGGCGCAGTGAGATGGCACAGTCATCTCTCCAAAATTGTGAATACAAACAGTGCAGGACTGTAGCAGTCAATGCTTCCAACAGATGAAGGTTTAAGCTGGTGATTGTTTCTTAAAACACATTATATAAGAGAAGTTTGTGGCATAGTGTATGAGGAAGGGTGGATGATGTTCCTAGATTATCAGTGTTTCATTGGTTTATGTAGAAACTTGGAGAATCCTAGGAAGAATGACCCAGTTCCTAAATTGCATAGTTTGACAGAGAACTTTTTGAATTCAGTTACATGAAAATTCTGATAAAGGAGAACAATAGGATAGTATGTATTGTGTATTGCAGAAGTAAATGATTTTCTTGAAATCAGGATAGGTCTAGAAGCCAGGACAAACAATCACCATCTGCAGAGAAAATATCTCCAACAAAATCTTCTTGATGAAAAATAGAATTTGAATATAATTTCCACTTTGACTTAATTTCCACCTCTCCCCTTCTCCTGTCCAACTCTTGGGCACCCTGCTGACCCATATAGCTGATTCTGATCCAACCACATTTTGCTGGTTTAATTTAAATAGTGTCCTCTCTCTTTTCTTCTATTTTTGTTCCTTATTTTCCTTATGTTTTCTTCTTTTCCCTTTATTTTTATTCCTTCTACTTTCACAGAGATATATGAAAAAGTAGGTTCTTTCGAGTATGGGAATAATTTATGGATCAGTAGATTTTGGAAGTTTAGTCATAACAATTAAAAAACTGAAACAGGTTATGGTGATGTTTACTGTTGAGCTTCCATGCTCACAATGACCAGTAATAGTCTTACTCCTGTACCTCTGCTCAGAGAATCATTCTCACAATAGATTTTTAGAGTATTAACGTCAGCTTTCTGAAGTTTGCATAGCGTGGCAGAGCTAAAAAACTGAGGTGAACTCTACACAAACACTGTTAACTATCTCCTCATTTTTGCTGTCTACACTTTGACTTGTTCACATGCTATTGCTTTCCTTACTTAACTGCTCAACCCTCAGAACCATAAGAAAGTCATCTTCTGTTGAGCCTACCTTGCCCCCTAGTGGGCCAAAACCATCAATAAGAGGACTTTAGAACAGCTAACTCAGCAGTCACACAACCCCAGCCCCATTCCCTCTGTTTACTGGTTAACTAAATGCAGATTGTTAGAAAACAAAGTGACTGCCAAGGTTGAATGGAGATTAAAACTGAACCAAATTCACCTACATGGTCTTATTAACCAATGTTACCTCAATAAATAGAATAAAAAGGAACCAAATTCTACTTTTAAAGTGTCATTTCATCCCGGGTCCGGGTGAGGCCTCGCGCACCGAGGTCCGGGTGAGGCCACGCGCCCCTGGGTCTGGGAGAGGCCACGCGCCCCTGGGTCTGGGAGAGGCCACACGCCCCTGGGTCTGGGAGAGGCCACGCGCCCCCGGGTCCGGGTGAGGCCATGTGTCCCTGGGTCCGGGTGAGGCCTCGTGCACCTAGCTCCGGGTGAGGCCACGTGCCCCTGGGTCTGGGAGAGGCCACGCGCCCCTGGGTCTGGGAGAGGCCATGCACCCCTGGGTCCGGGTGAGGCCTCGCGCCCCTGGGTACGGGTGAAGCTGGATCCCGGGTCCGGGTGAGGCCCTGTGCCCCTGGATCCGGGTGAGGCTGGGTCCCGAGTCTGGGTGAGGCCACGCGCCCCCTGGGTACGGTTGAAGCCACGTGCCCCTGAGTCCAGGTGAAGCCGTGCCCCTGGGTCCGGCCGAGACCAAGCCAGAGGGAGTCGGACCTCTGTTACCACCATTTGTCCACCATCCAGAGCTGAGGGGTCAGTGCCGACATGTACACATAAGGAACTGGTGGACATTGAAATTGGGTCTCAAAAGAACTGTTGGTCCAGAAAGAAACTCACTACAGACTGATTCATTTGCCTGTCAGCATAACTATTATTGCTCGTCTCACATTTAGTTCTTAAAAGTATATCTCTAGTGACACATGATCTCACTCATCTAGGGGAAATGATGAACAACATAGACTGATGAACAAGAACAGAACCAGAAACAAGGAGGCATCGATCGGACTGTCGGGCCTCAGAGGGAGGATAGGGGAGGGTGCGAGGAGGGGGGAGAGATCAACCAAAGGACTTGTGTGCATGCATATGAGCCTAACCAATGGTTAATTTCAACAGGGGTTTGGGGCATCCGTGGGGAGGGGTGTGGGATGGGAATGGGGGGATGAGGACAAATATGTGACACCTTAATCAATAAAGAAATTTAAAAAAAAGAAATTAAAGAAAATATGAATTTTTCTCATTTTAGAGTGCTATAATTTTTTATGTAACTCAGAATCTTCAAAAAGAAATTTTGATAAATTTACTAATATTAAAATCTACTTTTTAAATTCTGCATGGCGAAAAAGGAAAAGGGGCCATAAATACAATCAGAAGAGTAATAATAAACCTTTTTTAAAGACACATATGTGTGATAGCCTTATGACAATCTCATTAATATAGAAGGTGCTCTCTGAAATCTATATTGAAAATACATAAGAGTAGGAAATAGGCAAATATATGACTGGACAATTGAGGGAAAAATGTAAATGACTTTTAAATATAGGAAACTGTCTCTTTGAAAATTAAAGAAATCATATAAAAATAAAAGAAAGCCTAAATGATAAAGAAAATTTTTAAAAATTTGTAATACACTATGTATGAGGAAAACAGGTATTCTGCCCAATCATCTCTTTTAGTATTATATATTTACTAGTGTCCCAATGCACAGATTCGTGCATATTAGAAGGAAATTAATTAGAATAAATATTTTTATATCGCTATTTGCCCTTTCTCTATAATAGACATGTCAACCAAATTCATGATTGACAATGACAGATCAAAACACACACGTGCAATTGGTGCCAGCAAGAGCTTTATATGTATCACACATGCATGAGTCAACTTAGCCTTTTATATATATAGGTAAACTTGCTTAATTAGACCTGCTTTCTGATTTAGCTAAACTTTATCCAGCCTAGTGAAGCACCCCAACTTCTCTTTCAGGTAATTATCAGCAACACAGCAGTAAATATCAACACAAAGCAGATTATTATTATAGATCAGGCAAGGAGAAAAAAAAGGTAAAATATTTAACTCTAGCAGTGTTTGACTATATTCTGCATGGTGAGAAAACCTGAAGTCATTTTCAAGTTCTACCATTTCTTACTTTTTTTCAGTTGGGTCAAGTTTCTAAACTTTCTAAATCTCCATTGACTTGCTAATGAAAAGAACATAGGATTCTATTGAGTCTCCTATCTACCTATTCCAGAACTTCTGTGAGGATCAAATGAGATGAGGCATGGGAAAATGCTTCACAAACATTTGGTTGAACTGTAAAATGTTTGCACCTGGCTATACTAGTAAAGCAAGTCAGGTTCCTGGGCTGAAGAAACTCCAAGGAGGCTAGTCGCTAGGGAGAGGAAGCCAAGCATTCCTACATGATGTCATTACCCAGCACCCACAGCAACTGTTTCCAAGCTGGGCTGGACTATGGGCCACACTTTGTGCCATGGGTCTTGCCAGTGTTGGCTGCGATTTGGTCGAGTGTCGCTCCAGGGTGGTGGTGGGGCCTATGTCCCACTTGGAGGAAGTCAAGTGTTGGTTTGTCCACAGACCTGGTGACATTTATTTTTAAATGGCCAGTGTACATCATGGAAGCTCCTGCATTGAGGATCTGCCCCCTGGTGGTCAGTGCATATCATAGCTATCAGTTGGAAGGAAGGACAGACACTTAGCCTTTTATATATAGAGATAAAACTTACCTAGGAGACTGTTTGGTTGAACCTTATAGACTACTGTGAGTACATTCTTTTGAATACTTTTCCTAAAATATTATTCAAAATTTAATTAATATGTATAATACACTAGAGGCCTGGTGCACTGGGCAGGAGTCCCTCAGCCAAGCCTGCACCCTCTCTAATCTGGGACCCCTCAGGGGATGTCTGACTGCCAATCCCACAGGGATCAGGCCTAAACCGGCAGTCAGACATCCCTCTCACAATCCAGGCCTGCTGTCTCCCAACCACTACCTGCCAGCCTGATCAATGCCCAACTGCTCCTTTGCTGGCCTGGTCCCCCCCAACTGCCCTCCCCTGCTGACCCAGTCACCCCTAACTGCCCTTCCCTGCCGGCCATCTTGTAATCACATGGGGGTGGCCATTTATGCGAGGGCGTGACAGTCAATATGTATATTATCTAGTTATTATAAAGGATACTATGTTTTTCTATTTCAATTATTTTGGCTTTCTTACTTTTTTTGTGCTATTTTTTATTCCTCAATGATTAACTGCCAATTTTCTGCAGGTCTTGAGAAGTAGTCATTGCTTGTGATAAAGGCACTGGTAGAGAGCATGGGTAGTCTGTTACTTATGTATTTTCTCATTCAGTCCTTCTACTTTCATTCTCCATTCCTCAAATGCCCTCAAAATACAAACACACACACACACACACACACACACACACACAGCACCGTCTACCTAAATTATCCAAATGTAATTAGTGCTTCTGATTTCAAAACCTTTCCACAATTGTACAGCAAACATCACAGTGTTTCTTGGTGGTTTCTCACAATAGGTCCAGGTTCCCAAGTTTGTGCTCAGCTCCCCCTGCAGTTCCTGTCACTGTGTCACCCAGCACACAGTAGTACATGGCAGAATCTGACTGGCGGACTGAGGCTTTCTCCAAGTGGAAGGCCTTTGGTTGTTTTTGGTATGTGGCTACAAATCCTTTGCTGCTTCCATTCTCATTGATCCTTGAGGCTTTCAGGAGGAGCTGTGGACCTTCTCCGGGATACTGAACATACCAGAGAAGAGCTGGGTACAGTGTGGTTTCATAGGAGCAATTCACAGTCAGGGGAGCCCCTTCTAACAGAGTCACTTGGCCTTCCATCTGGGTCACTGAGTTTCCACGGGTTTGTCCTGGAGAAAAAGAAAAGAAATCTATATTATCCTGGGCATGACACTCTGAAATAAAATTATGGTTAAAGAATTTGCGAATTTAATAGAATAAAGAATCCATATTTTAAGAAGCATGTTACTTACCAAACACTAAGAGTACCACAGTCACTAAGCTCAGAGACGAGTTCATCTCTACAATGTCGCCTAAATAATGTTCTTGATTCTTAACATGAAGTGAAAAGATAAACCAAAACCTACATTTCACATAGGAAATGTGTTTGTGTTTGGGAACAGCACCCCCTGGTGGAGAGAAACTGAAATGGAATGCATGGCTCTTTTTTTTAATTAACTTTTTTTTTCAATTACAGTTGACATATAATAGTATATTAGTTTCAGGTGTACACCACAGTGATTAAACATTATATACCTTATTAAGTGATCAATCTTGTACCCATACATGGATATTAGAATATTCACTATTTTCTCTATGCTTTACTTTACATGCTCATGACCATTCTAACAACCAATTTGTACTTCTTAATTTCTTCACCTTTTCCACCCATCCCCCCAACTTCCCTCTCATCTGAAAAACATCAAAATGATGTTTATATATATGAATCAGGTTTCTGTTCTGCTTGTTCATTTATTTTGTCATTTAGATTCGATTGCTGATAGATATGCTTTATTGCCATCTTATTGTTCATATTTTTAATCTTTTTTTTTTGTTTTTCTTAAAGAAGACAATATTTCATGCAATACTGGTTTGGCAATTAAGAACTCCTTCAGCTTTTTCTTGTCTGGGAACCTCTTTATATGTCCGTGGGTTCTAAATGATAGTTTTGCTGGATACAGTAATCTTGGTTGTAGGCCCTTACTGCTCATTACTTTAAATATTTCTTGCCACTCCCTTCTGTCCTGCAAAGTTTCTGTTGAGAAATCAGCTGACAGTGTTATAGGAGCTCTCTTGTAATTAACTAACTACTTTTTTCTTGCTGCTTTTAAGGTTCTCCTTTTGTCTTTAACTGTTGCATTTTAATTATAATGTATCTTGGTGTAGGCCTATTTGAGTTCATCTTGTTTATATGTCTATTTCCTTCAATAAGTTAGGGAAGTTTTTAATCATTATTTTTTTAAAATAGGTTTTCAACTTCTTGGTCTCTCTATTCTCCTTCTGGTACCCTCATGATACAAATACTAGTACACTTGAAGTTGTCCTAGAGGCTCCTTACATTATCCTCATTTTTAAAATTCTTTTTGCTTTTCTGATTGAATGTGTTTTGTTTTCCAGTATTCCAAATCACTGATTTGATTCTCTGCTTCATCTACTCTTTTGATTCCCTTTAAATTATTATTCTTTTCAGTTAGTATATCCTTCATTTCTGACTGGATCTTTTTTATGGTTCCCATGTCCCATTTTATGCTGTTGAAGTTATCTGTAAATTCCTTTATTCTTCCCCTCAGTTCATTGACCATCCTTATAACCAGTGTTTTGAACTCTGCATCTGGTAGATTGCTTGTCAAAATTTTGTTTAGTTGTTTTTCTGGCGTTTTGTTATCTTCTTTCATTTGGGACATGTTTCTTTGTCTCCTCATTTTGGCAGCCTCCCTTTGTTTCTATGAATTAGGCAGAGCTGCTGCATCTCATAGACTTGGTAGAGTGGCCTAATGTAATAGGTATCCTGTAGGGTCCAGTGGCACAGCCTCCTCATTCACGTGAGCTGGGCACTCCAGGTGTGCCCCCACACCTGTGTAGGCTCTGTACACCCACCTCTTGTAGGTGAACCTACAAGATTGTTGTTGGCACATCAGTGGAGGGATTTATCCCAGGTCTATCTGCTGCAAGGGATTTACCCTCATGGAGAATCGGCTGTGCAAGGGTCCACCACACAGAGCAGGACTTACTTCAGTGGGACTTTGGGAGCTGCTAAGTTTGCCCCTTGCATTTGTCACTTGTGGGGGTGATAGGGTGGTGCTTCGATGTAGTCTGAAGCTGTCCATGAGTTGAATTGGCTTCGGGGCCTCCCAGGAAGTGCAGGCCAAGGTCAGCCACTGCCTGTGACCACCTGGCATGAGCTACAAAGCAACCTGAAGGTGTCTATTATTTTTGCTGGGCTTGGAGGTGTCTGGGAGAGGCCAAGGTATGAACCAAGGCTGGCTAATGCTAGTATCAGGTCTGGGGCCACTTAGGAAGAGGTATGGGGTAGCCAAGTTCAAATGCTGCTTGTTGGAAAGATTTGAGAGAAGTCTGAAGCATAAGCCAAGGCAGGCTATTCATGTGGAAAAGCCACTGGAAACAGCTTGAGTGTGTCTACAGGTTGGGTGGGGCACATCTCAAGGAATTACTAGGGTGGGGCAAAGAATGATAGCCAGGTTGATGGAGACTCAGATATGACTCTGTGGAGAAACAATGGCCTCTGTCCAGGAGAAAGCTGCCCTCCAGCTCTTGCTCTGATGCCAGACATTTCAGGTCCTCCCCATATGTCTCTGGAGCCTGTTGAGCTGCTGCCCCGGTGCTAGAGGTCAGAGAAAGTCCAAATAAGTCCATGCATGGACCCTATAAGAACAACCGGGAACTCCAAAAGCCCTTCTCCCCTGCCTTCTCCCTCTCCCCCCAATATCACTCAGTCTCAATCCCTGCTGGTTTTTACAGCCTGAAGTTATGGAGACTTCTCTTCCTGAACTGGAACCCTGGGCTGGGGGGGACCTGGTGTGGAGCTGGGACCCCTCACTCCTCAGGGGGCACATCTGCAGCTGAGATATATCCCTCCCAATTTTTATCCACTATATGTGGGTGTGGCACCAGCCTGTTCTGTATCTCCGTCCTTCCTGCCAGTCTCAATGTGGCTTCGTTATTGTGTGCCTAGTTGTAGGACTTCCATTCAGCTGGATTTCAGGCAGTTTCGAATGATGGTTGTTCTTTAGTTTAGTTGTAATTATTATATGGTTGTGAGAGGATGAGAGTAGTGCATTTACCTATACTGATATCCTGACCAGAAGGGGGATACATGATTCTTAGGCTCTTCCTAAGTGGCATACATTCTCATCTCTGACTTGATTTATGTCTCAGAAAAAAAATCTGGACGATGACTCTTATAGGTTTTCAGGTCTCTTTATTTTCTTATGACAATGCCTGACATGGGAATCCTTTAACACTGCATCTCAGTGTATATCTATCGTTGGAAGGTATCAACTTTTTTGAGCATTTTAATGCAGTACTTTATATACTCATGTATCCATTGTGGGCCTGCCTACAATTCATTGACTGTCAAAAGGGTTTGGGGTTGAAATCAGAGGAACTAAAAAGAAGTCAAATCTTTATTGAGTGATCTTCACTTTTTAGCACTATACCCCAATATAGAACAGTGACTGACATTTATTACATGATTACTAAATATTTTAAAAATTAAATAGAAATAAAAAGTCTTTCATTGAGGCTTCACTACTACATGAGATAGAGTATTCCTTGATTTTAAAATTGTACCAATTATAAAGAATGCTATTTTTTTTTTTAATGAAAGCTTTTCAGGGGTGAAAAAGTAACACTGTCTTATCAATAGTCAAATATTGCTGAATTTCAGAATCATTAAAATAAAAAGTATGAATCCTAGACAGAAGAAACATCATAATTTAAGTTACCAACTCACTAAAAAATGAACTGAGATCAGTGTCTTATCCTCTCATTATTTCTATTTCACTCATTCCAAGATAAGGCAGCTAACCTATCTGGATCAGTTATAGCTTCAAAACTGCTTTCTACTACCATCCATCTGCCAAATTTTGTGGCCAAACTTTAATAAAATAATTTTCCCTGACAGTATAGAGAACCTCAAAGATGTGGATTTACAGCAAAAGCCTGGAGTATAAGTTAGGGCTCTTTTTTCACAGCTTTTCAGATTGTTAAAGATATGCCAGCTGATATTCATGCAATAGCTGATATGTGTGAATTATTTAAAATTATAGATTCTTGGACCTCACCACTAATTTTATGAATCATATTTTCCAGCATTGAGACCCACTAATTTGTAACTAATAAACCTCACACACGTGGTTTTATTGCAGTCAAACTGATGAACAAAAACAGATCCAGAGACATAGAAACATTGATCAGACCATCAAACCTCAGAGGGGAGGTAGGGGAGGGTGGGGGTAAGGGGGAGATATCAACCAAAGGACTTGTATGCATTCATATAAGCCTAACCAATGGACACAGACACCGGGGGGCGGGGGAGGGCATGAGCGAGGGAGAAGAGGGGCAATGGGGGGATAAGGATGCATATGTAATCTATACTAATAAAAGCGTAATATGCTAATTAGACCAGACACCTTCTGGACGTCTTTCCGGACAAAGCCACAGTGGCGGGGGCCAAGGCAGAAGTGGTTAGGATGATCAGGCCAGCAGGGGAGAGCAGTTAAGGGCGATCAGGCCAGCAGGGGAGGGAAGTTAAGGGGCAATAAGGCAGGTAGGGGGGAGCAGTTAGGGGAAATCAGGCCGGCAAGCCAATGCAGTTAGAGGCGATCAGGCAGGCAGGCAGGCAGGCAGGCGAGCAGTCCCAGATTGCGAAAGGGATGTCTGACTGCTGGATTAGGCCCGATCCCTAAACCAGCAGTCAGACATCCCCTGAGGGGTCCCAGATTGGAGAGGGAGCCAGCTGGGCTGACGGACCCCCCACCCCTGTGCACAAATTTTGTGCACCGGGCCTCTAGTCCTATATAATAACGAGGGAATATGCAAATTGACCGTCACTCCGTCACAAAGATGGCAGCACCCATAGCCACAAAATGGGGGCACCCAGTCCTCTCAGCCCTGCTGAAGTCCTCCAGTCCTGGGGTGGGGGGGAGCAGCCACTGAAAGCAGGCAGCGTGACCAGCCTGGTGAAATGCTTGCTTCCTCGCTGTGGTGATGAAGCCAGCATTCCACCCCAGCCATGGAGGGACTCTGGGCAGCAGGCACAGAGCGGCCAGGGGGAGACACTTGCGCCTTTGCCCCAGCAATGAGGCAAGAGTTCTGCACCCGGCCACGGATGTGCCTCTGGCCAGGGAGGGCAGTTGGGGGCCATGAGGCTGGCCAGGGAGGGCTGCTGGGGGCGATCAGACCAGTGTGGGGGGAAGTAAGGGGTGAGAAGGCTGGCAGGCAGAGTGGTTAGGGGCAATAGGGCAGGCAGGCAGGTGAGCGGTTAAGAGCCAGCGGTCCCAGATTGCAAGAGGGATGTTCAACTGCTGGTTTAGGCCCGTTCCCACAGGATCATTCCCTGGCAGTCAGACAGGGACATCCCCCAGCAGTCGGACATCCCACGAGGGGTCCCAGATTGGACAGGGTGCAGGTCGGGCTGAGGGAAACTCCTTTCCCCCGCACCCGTCCCCGTGCACAAAGTTCATGCACTGTGCCACTAGTATCTTAATAAAGAAAAAAAAAGTATTTTAAAAGTTCCTTATTTATGCAAATAATTAAACGATTGCAGGTTTGACTCTTTCACCAAAACAAGAAACATACAAAGGATATACAAACTGCAATTCAGGAGCCGACTGCTAGGTAGTGGCTTGGCCTTTTCTTTCAGATCAATTATTAGGCATCTGACTTAAGCAATGCACTGTAGCGAGGGTGACCAACTCTCCCAGAATTTTGTACACCAGGAAATTAAACTTCATTTATGGCTAGTGAGTAAACTTGCTAGTGATAAAGCAGTCTAGACTATAATTCTTCAAACTAATCAATATAAATGTTTCTCAAATTTTAAATAGAATTGTCATATGATCCAGTAATTCTACTTCCATCTACTTAGAGAGAGAGAGAGAGAGAGAGAGAGAGAGAGAGAGAGAGAGAGAGAGAGAGAAAAGAATTTGGATATATGCCCAAAATATTGATATATACATGTTTCCACCAAAAGATGGAAGCAATCCAAATGTCCATCAACACATGAATGAATAAACAAAATGTGGTACATATACACACTGGAATATTACTCAACCTTAAAAAGGAAAGAAATTCTGACAAGTGATTTAATATAGGTGAACTGTCAGAGCATTATGCTAGATGAAATGTTACAATATAACAAATATTGCATAATTCCACTTTTATTAAGTATCTAAAATAGTCAAACCATAAAAAGAAGTAGAAAGGTAGTTGCCAGGAGCTGGAAGGAATAGGGCATGGTGAGTTACTGCTTAATGAGTACATTTTTCCATTTTCAGGATGAATAGAGTTCCAGAGGTAGATGGTGGTACAGGTCAAATAACATTGTAAATGTACTTAATGCCACTGGATTATACCCTTAAATTTTTAAATGGTTAAAATATATTTTAAAATGATAAAAATTTTAAACTCCAAATATTTTTTTCATTGCTGAAGGATTATTTGGTGTGTTAGTTGGTATGACACAGATAGCTGGCTGCATTATTTATAGGTAGAATTCCCTTTTTACATTATATGGCAATGTACACTATTCTGATAAATATAATACACAAAATAAGATCCTTTAGAACAGTTATGCATAAAACACTCAATATTAGATTTATACATTGGATCCCAGGATGTGATTGGAGAAAAAAAGGTTGCAATAAGCAAGTTGGGTAAAGATATGACAAGTTATATAACACACAGTGGACACACATCTAGATGGAAGGGCAACTGTAGTGGCAGTGGTGCCTTTGAGGAGGTGGAACTAGGTCACAGTAACCAGTTTAGGACTACAAAGATGAGTACCATCCAGCATCAGCATACAGATGCAAGGCTTTGTGAACCACGACTATTTCTATCTTTAGGAAACTGATGTTTTTAGTCACAGATCAGATGAAAAGGACAACATGCACAATCTCCAACTAAAATCCTATGGTAGCCTAGACAGTGAGGTGGTACGACATCTGAAGGCTTTAAAACTGCAGCTTTTCCCATCAGCCTGCGGACTGAAGGGTTCCAGGTTCTATTCCGGTCAAGGGCACATGTTGGGGTTGTGGGCTCGATCCCCAGAGTGGGGTGTGCAGGAGGCAGCCGATCAGTGATTCCCTCATCATTAATGTTTCTATTTCTCCCTCCCCCTCCCTTCCTCTCTGAAATCAATAAAAATATATTTTTTATAAAAACAGCTCTTTCTGGATCCCCCAAAGTTTATTGGTACCTTCTTCAAACTGGCTTCTTCCTCAGGTGTCAGAGTCACCTTTACAACATCTATCCCAAGATGCAAAGAACTCTCAAAAAGACAACTTCACCTTAACCAGTTTGGCTCAGTGGATAGAGCGTCGACCTGCAGACTGAAGGGTCCCAGGTTCGATCCTGGTCAAGGACATGTACCTTGCTTGCAGGCACATCCCCAGTAGGAGGTGTGTCAGGAGGCAGCGGATCAATGTTTCTCTCTCATCGGTTTATCTAACTCTCTATTCCTCTTCCTTCTTCTCTGTAAAAAAAATCAATATATATATATTAAAAGACTGCTTCTTTTATTCCATAGAGAACCTTAATCATGGTGGAAATTGGATGCACCTGCCTAAGATTCTTCATCACACTCTCTGCTAAATCGACCACAGATAATCCAATGGCACATAATGTGTAGCCTTTCAGTTTGATCACCTCATAAGCACTGTCAGTCACCTGTTTGTGAACTTCTTTCCACTGGTTTTTATCTGAATCAGTGCTTAAAGCAGGGTGCATATTCTTTAGGGAGACAACAGCAACATTCACTCCACTCCACACAGGCACACTAGAGTCTCCATGCTCCCCAACGACCCACCGATGACAGCTTAATGGGTGAACGCCAGTGTTTCCTCCACTAGACAACAAACCAGGCTGACTCCAGATTGCAACCACTTCCAATAACACGGTTTTGGGGAAAGCCGCCTATCTTACAAGCCACATAGGTCAAGACATCCACTGGCTTGGAAACAATAAGCAATTTGCAGTTGTGAATGTATTTTACAACATTAAGAATGATGAACTTAAAGATGCTCGAGTTACACTGGGCCAAATTAAGAGGACTTCCTCCCTCTTGTTGACGGGCCCCAGCTGTGACAGTAACCAGCTTCAGGTTTGCAGTAACATTATAGTCTTTGCCAGAAACAATTTTTGGTGTTCTAAGGAAAAGACTGCCATTCATCATCTCTTCATTTAATTTTCTTCCATGACATCAACAAGAGCAAGCTCATCTGCCAAGTATTTCATTAAGATACTGATGGCACAGGCCATGCCAACAGCACCCACCCCAAAGACTGTAATCTCATTCTGGGGGCTCTGTTCTTCCTTAAGAAGATTCACAAGCAGCTGATCTTTGATAGTTGCTGCACTGGACTGAGAACCAAAAGGAATCAGGAGTACATGGTGGGCAGCCAACACGAATTTCCTTTTGGATTAACCAACTCTTGATCTAAAAACAATTAAATCTGAAAAATGAACATGAGTAAAACTGTATATTGAAAAAAAAGACTGATGATTTGTTCAACTGCTATGTTCAGTTCTTGCATCTATGATGAAACTGGATGTTGGCACTTATTTTAAAATGCTACATGTAATTGTTTTGTATCATAATCACGTGATGGTTATGTGATCTATACAATGTGCCCAAAGTTCACAGAACAGCCCTGGTTGGGTAGCTCAGTTGGTTAGAGCATCGTCCAGATACAATAAGGTTGTGGGTTCAATCCTCGGTCAGGGCACATACAAGAATCAACCAGTGAATTCATAAATAAGTGGAACAACAAATTTATGTTTTCTCTCTCTCTTTCTCAAATAATCACAGAACTGTACACCGAAAATAGTCATTTTAATATGATTATTTAAAATAAAAATTAAAAACACTGATATCAAAATGGTGAAATATGAATTTTCTACCATCTTCCATCACCAAAAAACATTACATAATATTACAATCATACACTAAATTGAGTGCCTTTGAGAAAGCCCAGGAGTTCAGCAGGGAAGCTACACTGTGGGAGAAACACAATGTGGAAGCCAAAATACCTGAGATTGGAAGCATTTTAAAGGGCAAGAAGACCAAGTTCACAATGCCCTAGTCCCATGGTCGCCAAACTGTGGCTCACGAGCCACATGTGGCTCTTTGACCCCTTGAGTGTGGCTCTTCCACAAAATACGATGGGCTGAGCAAGTCTATTTTGAAGAAGTGGCGTTAGAAAAAGTTTAAGTTTAAAAAATTTGACTCTCAAAAGAAATTTCAATCGTTGTACTGTTGATATTTGGCTCTGTAGACTAATGAGTTTGCCAACCACTGCCCTAGTCAAGCATCCACCCTATGCAGCACTACTCAGTATCAAGAGAAATCTTCTAGGTCTTCGACTTTTCCCATGAGAAAAGTGAGAGCATGTGACTGAGTAGCTAACTCCCCCAATTTGGGGGGACACTGCAAAAGAGACACACCTCTTTCTTGCTTCACCAGAATACTGAAGTGTGCTGCCCCAACAGGAAATGGGGAGCTCCTGGGAGAACATCAGCCAGGGCTCTCAGTGGGCAGTAATGGGACACAGATCCTATTAACCACCACACAGATGCCATCAGGAACCTGCCCACAAGCTGCTGAGGACACCTTGCCCATGGAACCCCACAACTGACCCACAGCACCCCCAAAACTCAGAGCCTCACCAACACACCATCCCACCCAGCTACCAGTGCACACAGGAGGGTAACAAGAGTGAACCCCTGACCACAATGAGATACCACCTCACACCTGTTATAATGACCATTATCAACAAGACAAAAAAACAACAAGTGTTGGAGAAGTTGTGGAGAAAAAGGAACCGTGTTGGAGAAGTTGTGGAGAAAAAGGAACCCTCATACACTGTGGGAATACAAATTGATACAGCCACTATGGCATACAGTATGGAGGTTCCTCAGAAAATTAAGTAATCAGTGACCATATGACCCAGAAATCCCTCTTCTGGGTATCTATCTGAAAATTTTGAAAACATTTATTCAATAAAGATATATGTACCCCTATTTTCATTGCAGCTTTGTTCACAGTGGCTATAACATGCAAACAATCAAAGTGTCCTTAGATAGATGATTGGATAAAGATGTGGTACATATATACAAGGAATACTATTCAGCCATTAGAAAAGATGAAATACTGCCATTTGTGACAATATGGATGGATCTTGAGAATATCAAGGGAAGTGAAATAAGTCAGATAGAAAAAGGTAAGAACCATATGATTTCATTCATATGAGATATAAAACTTTGGGATATAAAACAAAAAGACAAAAACAACAACAACAAAAACTCATAGACACAGACAACAGTATGGCATTTACCAGGAGGAATGAAAAAAGGGGGATAGGAGGGAAATAGAATACGGTAACGGTTTCAAATATATGGTGTTTGAAACAGACTTGACTTAGAATGGTGAACACACGATGCAATATACAGATGATATAGAGCTGCACACTTGAAACCTATATAATTTTATTAATCAATGTCACCCCAATAAACTTAATACGTATTTAAAAAGATCTTTTGCAAATGGCTAGTGAGCATACACAGAAGGGGCTCCACGCTATAGGACTAGATGAAACCACACAAATTTGAGCAATCAACACTGTCCTAGGGAAAGCAAGCAAAAGGGAGGTTGTCAGCACCCAGCTTGGCTTTGCAGGATCAAGAGAGAGAGAAGTTTGTAGTAAATTGACCAGAGATGGTAGAAAAAAATACACCTACTACGGTGAAGATTTAAAGCTTGAGTGTGTCTAAGTATGTACTGACTCTGCACTTCTGGCTAGAGCATTTCTTTTTCTTCCTTTAAATCAGGGGTGGGTAACATCCAGCCCTCGGGCTGTATAAGGCCTGGGAAATCATTTGGTCTGGCCCTGCCAAAAAGCTGAGGGCAGGACTTGAAATTCAATAAATCTAGGAGCTTTTTTCATAGCTACATAAATTTATATAAAGTGAGTTATATTAAACGAGTGATGTTATAAATACCCAAATGGGCCTTAGCAGAAATAAAAAGGTTCCCCACCCCTGCTTCAAATAAATTTTCATATAAGTTTTTCCATAGTAATTTCACCCTCTCTCTTTCTCTTCTAACTCGGTTTAAGAAGAATAATCCAATAAAATAGAAGCCATACATCTCTGTTCCTCAATCAGTCTCAGAGAGAATGTAGCAATCAAGGAAAAAAATCTTGCTTTTACTAGAGTGGTGCTAGTGGTTATAGTGAGGGAAATAATAAAACCCAACCATTGAGGTATTAGGCAACAATACTGGCCTTTTTTGTTCACATGTTGTAAACCTAATTTAATCTGATGACTTTCCTTATAAGAACAAAATGGTTAGCTAAAACAAAACAAAACTTAGTCAGAGGAATCATCTCACCATAGCAATAGCTAGTTATGTCCATCCTTAAGAATAATATAAGAGATCTCAAAAATAGCCTACACTTGACCAGGGGTGGGCAAATTCGAGAACTGATTATATATGCAATATCTTTCATTACATTGATTTATCTACAACACTAGAAAAGATAATTTTTTTAAAAAAAGAAGGTTGTGGTTAGTAATTTTCATTCAGTCAAAACATGAAGATGAGGCAGGGAGATTTGTAACGAGCTGTCTCTAAATTAGCCCATTGCATTTGTTCAATCCACTAATAATAGTAATGTGGCTGATCAATACATACAAATAAAATTCCCATAAACTTCATAAAGTAAGATTTCAATAAAAATGGGGGGGGGAGGTTATTACAAGCCTAGGAATAAATTTAATTATTTTAAAATAATGAAGCTTTATCTAGTATGACAAAGATATCAGTGGAAAGAAATAGTTTGTTCTTAAACAATGGATAATCAAATATATACATTAAAAAGATTTGTTATTCACCAATCATTTTACAAATTTAATTCTATCACAAAGCTTAAGTGAAAATTATGAATCAATAGCAGAATTCACCTTTCCTTAACAAGCATCTACTAATAATCAATTATGTGAAAAAGTTTGTGCTAGATACTATAGCTATAACAGTGAATAAAACACAAGTCTGTCTTTAAATTTTATGAGAAAGTAAATGTGAACAGATACATATATAATTTGGTAAAAGAGAATAGATTTGTGAGTTTAACCTTAAGCTCACATTCTAAAATCACATCTGGTCCGAAAACATAAATAAAATATAGAATCTCTGGGCTCTATAAGAAAACCAAGTCACATTTTCTTTAACAAAAAAGTGGTCAGAGCACATAGAAAGGACTGTCGCAATTAGCCACAATTATAGAAGAAAATTAATATAGGAAATTAAATTTATTACAATCACTCACAGACCTATTTAAAAGCAGATGTTTGAAAAGACTTGATGAAACAGGGAATGCTTAACACAGGATATAAGAGGTGAAAAAATCATGAATCTAATAACAATGAAAATTTATAGAATAATCCAAATATTAGCAACATTATCTAAATACAGAATTATTAATTTTATATTTTGTATTTATGTATTTTCTATATTTGAAATACAGGGTGGGGCAAAAGTAGGTTTACAATTGTAATACAAATAAATAATACAATAATTAGTAAATTATAATAAAAGGATAAACTCTGTTTAGTGTACTCATGACTGTAAACCTACTTTTTACCCCACCCTGTATAATGATTTAAAATCAGAAAAATAAATGCCATTTTCAAAACACAATATTATCTTTAATAAGTATTATGATATTGAGACTAAGGAGTTTTATAGGAGAGATATCTAAATAGCAAATGTAAAGTCACTTTAAAGCCTCAATTCGAACATTATGCAACAGTCATAGAACAAAATGTTCTAACACTTCCTAGGACCTGGTCGGCAAACTGCGGCTCGTGAGCCACATGCGGCTCTTTGGCCCCTTAAGTGTGGCTCTTCCACTAAATACCATGGCCTGGGAGAGTCTATTTTGAAGAAGTGGTGTTAGAAGAAGTTTAAGTTTAAAAAATTTGGCTCTCAAAAGAAATTTCAATCGTTATACTGTTGATATTTAGCTCTGTTGACTAATCAGTTTGCCGACCACTGTCCTAGGTCATCTTGAAACTAACCTTCCTATTACGTATTTTTAACTTTCAACTTGCAGACAATTTCCACTTGCAGACAATTTCACAAATGCTGTGCTTGAAGGTCTGTCCCAGGCAGAGGGGGCTGCCTCACTCACAGGTTTGTGTACAGGATGCAGGTGCCTGGGGAGCAATGTGTACTCGCTGCACAGAAGTAGACGGCTGAGTCTCCAGGTTGGGTGGCTGCGATGTGCAGGGAGAGATGTTTGGCCGTCTTATTCAAGAAAAGAGTGAGCCTTTCAACTGGGTTTTTGTCCTTATTTGAACGAATGTCTATAATGAACTGGGGACCTTTTCCAGGTTCTTGCTTATACCAAGGAAAGTATACTGAACCACTGTCGGAATAAGAACAGGTGATAACAGCGGTGTTTCCCTCCTGGACACTCAGGGTGGAAGGATGCTGATCCACTTTCTCTCCATGGCTGACCCCTGTGCAGAAAGAAAGAGTCAGAGAAAGAGTAATTAGATCATTATGCTTCAGAATTTTCTTTTTCCACAGTAACTAAGGAAACCTGAATAAAGCCAGTGTTGCTTCTAAAGAATACCCACTAATATATTGTTTCCCATAAACCCTCAACTCACAGTCCAGCTGCAGCCACAGGAACATGAACAAAGCTCCAGTGGACGTCTTCATCGTTCTTCCCACTCAGGGTCAACTGTGGACCTGCGATCACAGCCAGGGGAGCTACTGCTGTTGTCAAGTCACCCCTCCTTTCCTCTGACAGTCAGAGGGCCTGCTCACATCCTACCCAGCCAGTAAGAAAAAGACTGTGCTTCTGCCAAAGCCCATCATTCAGAATCCACTCAAATGCACCCTCCACATGTCCTGCATCAGCAGAGGTGCACTGCCACCTTGTGGTTACTTTCACAACTACTGAACTTGCTGTTAAATGTTCTTACCCTGTTTCCTATGAGAGACTCAGACATGCAAAGTCAGCAATAAGTGAAAAAAAATTAACTTTTACACCAGAGATTAAGTAAGAATGTAGAGATCAAGATTTCTATCCCTGCACGCTACTGAGTCATTGTTAATATGTTGTAAAGAGGCAGATGCTGCTGGTATTTGTTCAACGATGGCCTGGGTTTACATGTTTGAAATCAGGGAAGCAGTCTCTTCAACAAAGAAAATATAAAACATTCCTTTTTAGCTAAATCTGTCATCACTATTTTCTGTTATGAATAAAAACTCTTTTAAAAAAGAACATGTAAGTCAAACAGCAGAGTACAAGGGAGGAGATCACTCGATATTTCAAGTGCCTACTTGCTCACGCTGCGCCTCTAAGCTGGTCTTGCCTGTGACCTTGCTATTCCCAGAGAACTGACAGTACCAAGAGTCAAAATGAGGCATCTTCCATCAATAATGACCGTGATGAAAAGTAAAACATCCTATATAATAAAAGGCTTATATGCAAATTGTCCCCACAGGCAGGAGTTTGACCCACCAGGAGTTAGATGTGCGCTGACCAGCAGGGGGCAGCGTGGAACATGGTGGGCATCAGTGACAAGGCAATGGCAGCGAGCAGCAGTAGAGGTAATGCGGGCCCCAATGGGCACCAATGAGAGCAGGGCCACAGCAGGAAGGTGGAGCAGGTGAGCGGGCGCCACCAGGCCAAGGCAGGTGCGAGCAGAGGCCCTGATCGCCCCGCAGGTCACCCCACAGACAGTGACCAGTGGTAGGGGGCAGGGCCAGTGAGCGGGCAGTGCCAGGCCAAAGCAGGTGTGAGCGGGGACCCTGATCACCCAACCGGTAGCCCCACAGATCACCCCACTTAGGGACCCTACCCGTGCATGAATTTCATGCACCGGACCTCTAGTATAAATATAAGTGAATATACATAATGTATGTTTTTATGTAGATAAAACTTCCTGGTTTTGAAGATCTTCCATTCTCTCACTCATTGCCCTACAATATGATTTCTCAACACTTCTTTGGGCATATTTTCCTCTTTTTAGAGACAGATACTTAAGTCAATATTTGCCCTTTTGAAGTATGGCATACAGAACTAAATGAAATGGTGCAAAAGTGACCATTCATATGAAAACCAGTGTTTCTTGTATTAACCATAGCACAGATACAGCCATCCCTTGGGCAATATTCACAGTTTCATGATTACTTCATAGGATATTGTTTTACTTATTGTTAACGTGTTGACCTGGAAAGCCTTTATCTAGCATCTCCATGGACTTCAAGCTGAATGAGATCTCCAACTCCAATTATTGTTTTGGCTGACAATATGTGATTTATTCTTGTTATACTCATATCCTGCATTCAGGGAATGTCCACTTGGGATAATGAATATATTTGCTACTTCCAGGCAATTCCTTAGAAATACATCTGTGTGTTGAAGATGACACCACCACCTTTAGCTTCCTCTTACAGAAGCCAGTGAGTGGTGGACTGGTTACTGATACAGTAACAGGGACTCAGCCTTAGTCTCCTTTCCTGCCCAAGTTATCAAACAGCTACACAAATTGGAATTCTCTATCCCAATTTTCAAATGATTGACCATGTTTTCCCACACCCAGACTGCAGAGATCTAAGTAGCTGGGCTTGCATTACACAGCTTCTCTTTGCTCAAAAATGTGGTCCTGCAAGATGGTAGCAGAATAAAGAATGCTAAAGAGGAAGTGAGATCATCTAATTTCTTTCTACTCCCAACTCATTTAATAATTGTTTCATATTTGCATCTTGGATTTTGTCTCGGTCTTTGTAAAATAAGAGTGGGCCAGCAGATATTTAAGCATTCTTGAAGCTCTAAAATTTTTATATCATTTTAATAGTCTTCCTCAGTAGGAGGTATTTATTTCTTTATTTGAATATATTGGAGTGACACCAGCTAACAAAATTAAACAAGTTTCAGGTACGCAGTTCCACCACTCATCATCTGTACTCTGTATTGTGTGTTCACCACCCCAAGTCTCTGTTCATCACCATTTATCCCACCCATACCATCCTCTATCTTTCCCTATTTCCCCTCCCCCATAATCACTACACTGTTGTCCATGTCCATGAGGTGTTTTTTTTTTCACTTTTTTCTTTTTTGCTCAATTCCTCCACCCCAAACCAGCCCGCTAGTTCCCTCCCACAGCTTTCAGTATAGTCTCTCTATGATTCTTTCTCTATTTTGCTTGGTAGTTAATTTGGTTCATTAGATTCCACATGGTGAAATCTAATGAATGAAATCATATGGTACTGTACCCCTATATAATTTCAGCATTAATCACAAGTCATGTAAACAACTTAAATGTCCTACAACAGATGATTGGATAAAGAAGTCGTGGTACATAGATAAAATGAAATATTACTCAGCCATAAAAAGGATAAAATATTGCTTTTTGCAATAACATGGATGATGGTTAGAGTATCATGTTAAGTGAAAATGTCAGATGGAAAAGGACAAAAACCATAACTTCATTTATATGTGGGACATAAAACAGAAAGCAACAAATGAATAAAGAAAACAAATAAACAAACTTATAGACACAGACAACAGAATGGCGGTTACCAGAAGGGAAGGAGGTTGGGGGAATGTGAACAGGGCGAAGGGGGTCAAATATATGGTGACAGAAGGAGACTAGAGTCTGGGTGGTGAACATGCAATACAATATACAGACAATGTATTATAGAATTGTATACCAAAAACTTTTATAATCGTATTAATCAATGTTACCCCAGTAAATTTAATTTTTTTAAATAGAAATTACCTAAATGGATATTTTTGTTAGTGATGTATGTAAACATGTTGTACAAATGTACCAATAGAAATCCTTTCAATTAGGTGATGCAAAACAGTGTTCCATACCAGGTAGCTCAGGATATAAGTCTCAGGTCACCCAAACTTCACTAATTTAGCAATATTGTGAGTTCATACAATTCATTTGGGCTCTACAATCCTCACGTTATTCAGGAATGAAAGGACAAAGAGTACTTATTTACAGGGTGTTATCGTTACTGAAATAGATAATATATGTGATCATCTAAATTGATTTCCTGATCTCCAAACAAATTATTTTTCTTATATTTGTTATTTTCAAGAGTCGATAAGCCTAATATAAACATTAAAAACTATTACATAGGATCCTTTCTTTTTCCTTGAAAGAAAAATCTGTCATCTAAAAAAAAAACAAAAAAAAAAAACGAGTCATTTCTTTCTACTTCTTGATGACGTTATATTTTTCCAAACCTTTTCCAGTAGAGTAATTTATGTGTTATATAAGTATTACCTGCAAGGGGATCTATTTTAGGAGGACATTGGATGTTGGTATCTTTATCAATTGTTTTCATTGTTGCACATTAAATCTTTTTAACTAGAAAGATATTTCTGGGAAGAAAAAGGGCAGGAAATCAAATGAAATGATATTACTAAACAGTCTAATTTTAGGGAAAAAATATGCTAAAACATAAATTTGAAAACCCAAAGATGTGCAAAGCCTAAAGTGGGGCAACATGCCTGCCCGTTGAAGGGGTGGGGCTGCAGGCCCAGCTGCAGTTTGGGTACAGGCTGCAGATCACCTGGCAGCACTGTGCTGTGCACAGAGGTAGATGGCTGAGTCCTCCATTTGGGAGGCTGTGATGTTCAGGGTACTGTACAGGTCCTGGGTATTCACTGTGGCGCTTAACCTTCCATTGTGCATCGTTCCTGAAGCTAAATTAAATAGACTGATGAGGCCTCCCCTGGGATTCTGTCGGAACCACTGCATACTGAGCACTGCGGTAGAAAAGGTGCACCTCAGAGTAGAGCTGGTTCCCTCCTGGAGGCTCAAGACTGAAGGACTCTGCTCCACCTTCATCTCTCTCATCCCTGCTTGGAAAGAGAAAAACAAACACATATGAGGTCACTGGGGGTGACTGATGTAATTTTCAAACCTGTACAGTATCCCAAGAAACACCAAAGTAGGAGCTCTGTGACAGCTCCCCCTTCGCCCTCCTATTTCCGCCTCTCCCCTCCCCCCCCCTCCCCCCCGTCAGCTGTGGAACACTCTCCAGCTCCCCATCTGGGACACCCCAACTCACAGCAAACCTGGGCCCACAGAAGCCCCAGCAGAGCCCCCAGGTGTCTCTCCATGACTTCTTGCCAAGGTGCTGTGGAGCCTTTGTCCCTGCTCTGGAGGGAGTAGAGTCCTGGACCAAGGCAAATTTTGTTGCTACACTCAGTATGTTTCACCATTTCTCTGAGGACCAATCACATCTCAGCTCTGTCATTCATCTTAACAGCAAGCTCCACCCACATTGGCCCAGTGAGATGGCACAGTCATCTCTCCAAAATTGTGAATACAAACAGTGCAGGACTGTAGCAGTCAATGCTTCCAACAGATGAAGGTTTAAGCTGGTGATTGTTTCTTAAAACACGTTATATAAGAGAAGTTTGTGGCATAGTGTATGAGGAAGGGTGGATGATGTTCCTAGATTATCAGTGTTTCACTGGTTTATGTAGAAACTTGGAGAATCCCAGGAAAAATGACCCAATTCCTAAATTGCATAGTTTGACAGAGAACTTTTTGAATTCAGTTACATGAAAATTCTGATAAAGGAGAACGATAGGATAGTATGTATTGTGTATTGCAGAAGTAAATGATTTTCTTGAAATCAGGATAGGTCTAGAAGCCAGGACAAACAGTCACCATCTGCAGAGAAAATATCTCCAACAAAATCTTCTTGATGAAAAATAGAATTTGAATATAATTTCCACTTTGACTTAATTTCCACCTCTCCCCTTCTCCTGTCCAACTCTTGGGCACCCTGCTGACCCATATAGTTGATTCTGATCCAACCACATTTTGCTAGTTTAATTTAAATAGTGTCCTCTCTCTTTTCTTCTATTTTTGTTCCTTATTTTCCTTATGTTTTCTTCTTTTCCCTTTATTTTTATTCCTTCTACTTTCACAGAGATATATGAAAAAGTAGGTTCTTTCGAGTATGGGAATAATTTATGGATCAGTAGATTTTGGAAGTTTAGTCATAACAATTAAAAAACTGAAACAGGTTATGGTGATGTTTACTGTTGAGCTTCCATGCTCACAATGACCAGTAATAGTCTTACTCCTGTACCTCTGCTCAGAGAATCATTCTCACAATAGATTTTTAGAGTATTAACTCCAGCTTTCTGAAGTTTGCATAGCGTGGCAGAGCCAAAAAACTGAGGTGAACTCTACACAAACACTGTTAGCTATCTCCTCATTTTTGCTGTCTACACTTTGACTTGTTCACATACTATTGATTTCCTTACTTAACTGCTCAACCCTCAGAACCATAAGAAAGTCATCTTCTGTTGAGCCTACCTTGCCCCCTAGTGGGCCAAAACCATCAATAAGAGGACTTTAGAACAGCTAACTCAGCAGTCACACAACTCCAATCCCGTTCCCTCTGTTTACTGGTTAACTAAATGCAGATTGTTAGAAAACAAAGTGACTGCCAAGGCTGAATGGAGATTAAAACTGAACCAAATTCACCTACATGGTCTTATTAACCAATGTTACCTCAATAAATAGAATAAAAAGGAACTAAATTCTACTTTTAAAGTGTCATTTCATGAAAATAATTATCTTAAAATAATTTGGTAAATCTTATCTTGTGCTATTTACTTGATTTATTTACCTTTGATTGCAGTAAATCCATAAAAATTTATTGAAGTTTTAGTGTAAATGAGGTAATTCACTAAATCTTAAGAATAGACAAAAGAGACATACTAACTTACAGGATACTGGGGAAGATAAAAATATACATAACTATAATACAGTCAGAATAGGAGCCTAAGAGGAGTGAAAACTAAAACTTACATGATCCCGGAGGAAGAAAACTGCTTATACTTGGGGGTGATTGAACAAAATCTGAAGAAGATGTCATTTTCTTCTTTTCTCCTTTATTGGTGAGAAAAATAAAGAATATGAATAAATGTTTATAATGACAATGACTATTAATTTTAACAATAGGAGGAATTCATGAATATATGAGTTATTAAAAGTAATAAAACATTGCATGTAGACTAAAACCCCCTTTGAATACTGCTCCAAATTTGCACTCTTCCATCACTTATTCCTCCAATTCTTTCTTCATCCTGATCAATTTGCAGTAGATGGTTTGGGGGTTTTGTACTATAGGTTTAAATCAATGGAAAATGTATAGTAGAGTATTTCATTTATACCTTATTGTAATACAAATAGACACATTGTGCCTATTTGTAACTTATTTTATAAACTCAATAATAAATTTAAGTCTTATGTTAACACACATAGGTCCTTCTGCTGAATTATATCCCATACTATGGATATACTACTGTCCATATAGTCCTTCTCCTATGAACAAACAGTTAATATGTTGTTGGTTTCTATCTATAAAATACAACAAACCTTTTTGAACATTCTCCTTAATTCGCATGCATGCATGTTTCTCTAGGAACAAAGACTAGGAAGAGTGAAGGAACAGGCTATGAGGATAGTACGTGAAAATCACTCCAGGCAGAGCGAAGATCAGGGACAAATGCTCTGATGGAGAATGGAGTGAATACTGTTCTGATTATCATGCTGGATGTTTTTCTATTTTATTCTTCCTAATTTGCATTGGAACTATAATTTATGGGATGATTTGATAAACTTTATCTGAAATTATTATCCTAAAATGCTACTAGTATGTCATTTATTCAACCAGCCTCTGAGGTCATTCTAAAGATCCTAAATTAGCAAGAGAAAAAGTCCTCTGAAGGACAAGGAGTGAGATATGGCAGGGGGAAATATTATAGAATAACACACACACACACACACACACACACACACACACACACACAAATAATTTAAGGGTACTGGAGAAGAAACATCTCACATTTTTCAAAGCAGCAGAGAGAAAAAAAAAGGTTTTCAATGCCACAGAAGACAGATAAAAAGAAAACACCAAGAGCATGTAGAGCAAAACCAAAACATTAGAAATAAGTCCAAATATATCAGAAATCAAAACATATATAAAACACAATTATTTGATTGAATCAAATTTTTAAAATCTTGCTACATATCACTTAAGAGAAAATCCTAAAAGAAAACAACCAAGAAAGTTGAGCACATAGGATGGGATTCTTCCTGCTGCCCTGAGCACAAAGACTGAAGCCCCACCCACTGAATCCACCACACCCACCAAAGAGATATCCCAAAGGAAGGTCATGGCTGCAGAAGGACAGTCTAAAGGGGCTCCACGAGAACACCGAGTTAGGGAATTAACTCCTACAAGGTCAGATCTAAGAAAAAAGACAGAGGTTCAAAAATTAATATTCAGATAGGAAGAAAAAAAGGAAAACTGTCAGAGATGAAGCATTAAGGAGAAACTTAGATTTATAGAATGGAATGAAACTAAAATTAAGATAATTCTATAGCATAAGAAAGCCAACTGTTAATAACAACTTCTACATTTTTATCAGTTGTCCCTCAACCTTCATTCTTTTACAATTCAGAATCTTTTATGAACTATTTCCAAACATTCATTTCTACACCCTCTAAAAACACATTAAAAGAAGATGGGAAATGCTCATCATCAAAACTGTGTCGGCCTGCAGACTGAAAGGTCCCAGGTTCTATTCCAGTCAAGGGCATATGCCCGGGTTGTGGGCTTGATCCCCAGCAGGGGGTGTGCAGGAGGCAGCTGATTAATGATTCTCATCATTGATGTTTATATCTCTCTCTCCTTCTCCCATCTTCTCTGAAATCAATTAAAAAAAAACCTTAAAAAAAAACTATGTGTAATAATTTTGTGCTCAAGGACTTAGTAAAAAGTTGAATCAAGGCAGGCTTTAACTGTCTTCCTTATAAACCTCACATTTATTTATTAGGAGGGCCATTTTTAATATCCTATTATATTAACTGTATCACAAAAAGAAATGTAGAAACATACCAATACGTATAATATATATCAAACATTTAAATAATTTATTATTTTTATTTTCAGGTTTTAGTGCATTGTTTCCTAAATAAAAGCCTTCCTTTGTCTTAGATATCCCTGTACATATGGAAGTCTAATTATCCTAACAACTCTATTAATGTGCATAAAATATTGGAAATTTTTATTAAATGTACTTTGTATTTGATATTTTATAATAAAATCTGCCATGGTGATCAAACCGTCACAGACACTCAGCAGCCAGGCTCCTTGCTCAGAGTTTGTGCTCAGCTCCCCCTGCAGTGTCTGTCACTATGTCACCCAGCACACAGTAGTACATGGCAGAATCTGACTGGTGGACTGAGGTTTTCTCCAAGTGGAAGGCATTTGGTTGTTTTTGGTGTGTGACTACAAATCCTTTGCTGCTTCCGTTCTCATTGATCCTTGAGGCTTTCAGGAGGAACTGTGGACCTTCTCCGGGATACTGAACATATCAGAAAAGAGCGGGGTACAGTGTGGTTTCATAGGAGCAATTCACAGTCAGGGGAGCCCCTTCTGAGAGACTCACTTGGCCTTTTGTCTGGGTCACCGAGTCGCCATAGGTTTGTCCTGAAGAAAAAATAAAAGAGAACTCTGTCACCGTGGGCATGAAGCTCTTCAATAAAATTAAAGTTAAAGAATTTGCTGACATAATAGAAGAAATAATTTATATTTTAAGAGGTGTGTTACTTACCAAGCACTAAGAGTATCACAGCCACTAAGCCCAGAGAAGACTTCATCTCTACAGTATCAACTAAATAATGTTCTTTACTCTTAACATGAAGAAATGCTGAAGTCACCGCGAAATTATAAATCTTAAACCTGCATTTCACACAGGAAATGTGTTTGTGCTGGGAAGTTGCACCCCCTGGTGGACAGGGACTGAAATGTTTCTTAGGTTACTGCCCAAATAGCAATTCTCATCTGTGACTTTAAGAGGCACATGTCAGTTTTCAGCTGCGTTTAGAGATCTAAACAATGACTATCCTAAGCTCTCAGGTCATTTTTTTTCCTTAGGACAATACCTGTCATGGTAGTACTTTAACAGAGCATGCAGGGTATTCCTGCAGTTGGAAGATAGCAACTTTTTGGAGCATTTTAATACATATATTCTCATGACCTGTTGTGGGCCTGTCTAGAATCCAGTGAATGAGAAACGATTTGGGGTTGAAATCAGAGGAAGCAATACAAAGTCTTTATTGAATGAGTCTTCACTTTTCAGTACTGTACCCCAATATAGAACAATGACTGACATTTATTACATGCCTACTAAATATTTGCTAAATTGAACTGAAATAAGCAGTCTTTCATTGAAAATTCACCACTACATCACATACAATATTTCCTGAGTCTTAAAATATAAACAATTGTAAGATATGCTATCTTTTTAATAAAAATTTTCAGGAGAAAAAAATCAAATGAATTTCAGAATCATTTTTTTAAGTATGAATCCTAGACAGAAGAAACATCATAATTGAAGTTAGAAAATCAATAAAGAGTGATCTCAGATCAATATCTTAATCTCCCACTATTTTGTTCATTCCAAGATAAGATAACTAAGCAATGTGAGTCAGACCAGGTGTACAAACCCTATAGCCTTGCTGCAGATCTAGCATAAAAAAGGCTTTCTACTTTGGAAATTAACCCCTTATCAGATGTAACCTTGGTGAATATGTTTTCCCCTACACTGGGTTCCCTTTGCATTTTGAGGATGGTTTCTTTTGCTGTGCAGAAGCTTTTTAGTTTTATGGAGCCCCATTTATTTTTTTATGTACCTGTCCAATTTTCTCAACACCATTTATTGAAGCACTTGCATCCATTGTCAAATATTAATTGATCATATTGGCGTGGGTCTATTTCTAGGGTCCCCATTCTGTTCCGTTGGTTTATATGCTTGTTCTAGTGCCAATACCAGGCTGTTTTGATTACAAAAGCTTTGTAGTATAACTGGATATCCAGAATTGTGATCCCTGCAACTTTCAACTCATATAACTTAACAAAAGACCAACAATCCAATTTAAAAATGTGCAACAGACCTGAATAGACACTTCCTCAAAGAAGACATACAGATGACCAATAGACATTTGAAAAAAATGCTCAAAGTCACTAGTCATCAGAGAGATGTAAATTAAAACTACTATGAGGTATCACCTCACACCTGCCAGAATGGCTACCATCAATAAATCAACAAACAACAAGTGCTGATGAGGATGGAGGAAAAAGGGAACCCTAGTACACTGCTGGTGGGAATGCAGACTGGTGCAGCCACTGTGGAAAACAGTATAGAGTTTCCTCAAAAATTAAAAATGGAACTGCCGTTTGACCAGGGATCCCACTTCTGGGAATATATCCTACGAATCTCAAAACACCAATCAGAAAGAATATGTGCACCCTGTGTTCATAGCAGCATTATTTATATTAGCTAAGATCTGGAAACAGCCCAAGTGCCCATCAGTGGATGAGTGGATAAAAAAAGTTGTGATACATTTATACCATGGAATACTATGGGGCTATAAAAAAGGATTTCTTACCCTTTGTGACAGCATGGATGGAGCTGGAGAATATTACGTTGAATGAAATAAGCCAGTCAGAGAAAGACACATATCACATGATCTCACTTATATGTGGAGTCTAATGAACATAATAAACTGACTAACAAAACAAGCCCAGAAGCATGGAATCATGAAACATGCTAACATATTTCTGAAGGGGTTGGGGGACAGTGTCATGGGAAGAGACTAACCAAAGAACTTTTGCACAACCTATCTAATAAAGAGGGCATATGCTAATTAACCATCACTCTGTCACAAAGATGGCTGCACCCACAGCCGAGGCCAAGTTCCCATAAGGAGCCTTAACAAGCAATCAGCACGGACCTGAGGTTACACCCTCACCTGCCCCCATGGGACTTGACAGGGGACCTCAGGCCGAGTCCCCCACCTGGCAGAGTTTGACAGAAGATCTCAGGCCATGAGTCCCACCTGGCAGGGCTTGACAGGGGACCTCAAGATGCACTTCCCATCCTGGTGCTGGGCTAGGGGACCTCAGGCTGCTCCCCCAGCCCCAGCACCAGGCCAGAGGACCTCAGGCCGTGCCCCCCACGAGGTGGGGCTTGACAGGGGACTTCAGGCCATGCCCCCTACACCAGCACCAGGCTGGGGGACCTTAAGTCGCACCCTCCGCCCAGTGGGGCTTGACAGGGGACCTGAGGCTGTGCCCCCCTTCCTGGCAGGGCTTGACGGGAGACCTCAGGCCATGCTCCCCACCCAGCGGGGCTTGACAGGGAATCTCAGGCCGTGTCCCACACCTGGCAAGGCTTGACAGGGGACCTCAAGGCAGGCCCCCCCATCCTGGTAGCGGGCCAGGGGACCTGAGGCTACGTCCCCTGCCCAACGGGGCTTGACAAGGGTGGGACTGGCCGGGTCAGGATCTAGCCCAATGAGGGAGGCCGGCCGGTTCTGGGTCTTGCACAATTTTTAGGTGCATGTGGGTGGGCGGGGACTTGATGCTGTGTCCCATGGTGTGCCCAAGACTCTGACAGGAGGAAGGTTTTCATATACATTTTACTAATTTTCTTTCATCTCTGACACTTCTATTATAGAGAAAGGACAAATAACAGTATTAAATTATTTCCTCTAATTGATCCTCTTTTCATGTGCACGAATTTCGTGCACCAGGCCACTAGTATATACATAACAAACAGACACAGACAATAGTGTGGGGAAGGCCTGGGGTGAGGTAGGGGCTTAGAGGAGGGGGACTAAAGAGTGTGGGAATTGGAGGACATCAATTTTTATTATTTACAGTAAGTCAACAATAAAAATAAAATAAATTTTAAAAAATGTTTTCTACTACCATCTATCTGCCACATTTTGTGGACTTTAACTTTAATCAAATAATGTTCCCCCACAGGTAGACCAGGAGTTGAGGATTTGTATCAAAAGCCTGGAGCATAAATTTGAACTATCCTCTTTATCAGTTATCAAATTGTGGAACATATACCAGCTGATATTCATACAACAGCTGATAATACAATCAATGTGTGAGTGATTTAAAATGGCAGATTCTGGGATCAATCTCAACACTAATTTCATGAAACATTTCCAGGACTGAGACCCACTAATATGAAAATTTTAAAGTTCCCGCAGGTGATTTTGCTGCAGCCAGCGTGATACCTATTTCTAAGATTTCATTTGTGGTAACTGTCCTAGACCAAGGTGGTTCTCAAAGACCAGAGAGAAAGCTCTGGAATCAGCATGGGGAAATGTCCCTATGACTACACAAGTTTTTTAAAACTAGTCATTTTTGTCCAGCAGTGTGGCTCAGTTGGTTGAGCCTTGTCCCATGCACCAGGAGGTCGTCTGTTCAATCCCCAGTTAGGACACATGCCCAGGTTTCAGGCTCAATACCCACTCGGGGGCAGGCAGGAGGCAATCAATTTTTCTCCTTCATAGATGTTTCTATTTCTCCTTCTCTCTTCCTCTCTCTGAAATCAATAAAAACATATTTTAAACAAATAAATAAACTAGTCATTTTTATGAAGTGCCAGCAGCAAAAGCAAACACTTTTTTAGTTCTCTATTTATGACCATTCATTTTATAAAACAAAACAAAAAACCTCTGAGGGTTATTAGGATAAAGTTCTAGAGAAAGCCACATCTTCTGCAAAGCCCTGCAAACATTTATCTGTAGACATGTAGATGGAAGCTTAGCTCAAGCTGTTCCCTGGAATTCTCTCTACACAGGTTCAGGTCAAGGGACTTCATGAGTCATCTGAGTGAACATGTGAATAGTCTCCCAGATGTGGACTTAAGCAATTCAGGCCCATCCCTGCCTGGTAATCAGTTAGTTAGAGCATCCTCCTGATAAACTAAGGTTGCAGATCCCATCCCCGACAGGGCACATACAAGGATTAACCAATGAATGCATAAATTAGTGGGACAATAAATTGATCTCTTTCTCTCTCTCTCTCTCTCTCTCTCTCTCTCTCTCTCTCTCTCTCTCTAATACACACACACACACACACACACACACACACACACACACACACACAAAAAAATCAATCATAAATCAATTTCTAAAAAGAAATTCAGACCCCGATGCATAAATTCTTCTCCACCTTCTAAGATATAATGTCAGAACCTGCCACAAAACTATGCTTGAAAGGAATTTGAAAAAGCAGCCACAAACTTCTATTCTGATATACAAGGAGAAAAACAAAATAAGTTGAGAAGATGTTGGGTTGAAAATAAACAGTACAGCACATGGATATAGAAAGTTGTTATGTATATTTTAAAAAAATGTATTTTAAAGCAAATGAGAACCTATGGGAGATTTATTTTGCATTTTGTGTCACACAAGAAAAGTTAAAAGAACTTTAAGGGGAGATATTTGTTACATTTTTATTTTAATGGCTTTTTAAATGCATGATTTTCATAAAAACAAATTGTACCTGTTTAATGTAAACAATTTTATAAGATTATACATTTATAGAAACCTGTGAATCCATTACCACAACCAAGATAATGAACATACGCATCTCCCCCAGAGTTTCACCATGTTTGTTTGTAATCCTTCCCTCAACCTTGTTCCCACTACCTATTCCTGTTTTCAGGCAACATCTCTGTCACATATTAGTTTGCATATTTTATAATTTTGTATAAATGGAATCATTTGTACTCTTTTGTCTGGCTTCTTTCTCTCTGCATAATTATTTCGAAATTCTTCCATGGTCTCATGAGTATCAATGTTTCATTCCATTTTGTTGCTGAGTTACAAGTATTCCATCACAGAAATATAAAACAAAAAATAATAAACAATTGTTTATTTATTCATCTATTGATGTACATTTCATTAGCCCCTGTTTGGGGTTGTTACAAATAAAGTTGCTATGAACATTTGTGTATACGATTTTTTAAAAACATATGCTTTCATTATTCTATGGTCAATATCTGAGAGTGGAATGACTAGATCATATGATAGGTGTACATTTGACTTTGTTTAACTTATTTTAGTAGCATTTTTGTAGATGCCATTGGATTGTCTCCTGGACAATTATGATTTCTTTTCAAATTGTATGTCTTTTATATTTTTCTCTTGCCTTATTGCACTAGCTAGAACATCTAGTACAATGATAAATACAAGAGGTATGAGCCAAAATTCTTGAGCTTAAATTCAGTCTTTCACCATCAAGTATGACATTTGATGTAGGTTTTTGTAGAGGTCTTTTATGAAGTTGGAGAAATTGCCTTGGATTCTGGATTCACTTGGAATCTATAATGAGGAACAGATGCTGGATTTCTCAAATTCTTTTTCTGTGCCTACTGAGATTACTCTCATTAATTGATCAACTGTTGATTATCGGTCTCTTTGTATACATTATTGATAAATTGTCACAACAAAATATTAAAGACGATATAATTCTTCCATTTACCAAATAATGAGACAAAGTTCCCAATTGCTTAGAAAGTAGTTTTTAATACAGTTTCCTCTGATAGCAACAATCTGTTTCCTGGTTTTTTCACCACTAATTATTTTCAGAGAAAATTTGAGAGAAAGCCTAGAGGGTAGAAAAACTATTTCTTCAACCTTTGAAATATCTTAAGTCAAAAGAGAAACCAAGATGGCAGCATAGGTAAACATCTAAACTGCTGCCTTGCACAACAATTTCAAAACTACAACTAAAAGACAAAACGGACACCATCCAGAACCACAGGAAAGCTGGCTGAGTGGAAATTCTACAGCTAGAAGGAAAGAAGAAAGCACACGGAGAATCAGAGGAGCTGAAAAAGGCTGAGGTACAGAGACACGCACGCAGGCAACTGAGTGCCTGGCTGGCTTTCTCTAGTGGAAAGGAGACAAAAGCTACGAACTGCACTGAACCCCAGTTCTGACTGCACTGAACCCCAGTTCTGACTGCACTGAACCCCAGTTCTGGGCAAGACCCTGGGGACCCAGGCTTATAGGGGGGGAATCTGGACTGTCAGGCAGAAACTCAGGGGAGCCACGAAAGGCAGAGGTCTGGAGGCGCACACGCAAGGGTGCGAAGAGAGGACTGACTGCTGACTGCACTGCTGGCTTTCTCTAGCAGTTGGGAAACAGAAGCTTCCCCACTACGCTTAACTCCAGTTCTGGGCAAGAATCTGGGAATCCAGATTCATTGGGGGAGACACTGGACTGTCTGGCAGCGGGCGAAACTCTAGGGTGGCTTACTCTTAGAGGTGCTTGCAGTGACTACCGAGGGACACTGAGACCCAGGAGCATCATAGGGCAGGGCTGACGGGAAGCCAAGACTGTCTGCTCAGCCCTAAGACTCCTCCCCACCCAAGCTGAGCACAGAGGCTTTTGCAATTTTGCAAATCTTGTCTCATAAGTCTGTCTACATCACAGAAGTTCTCCCAGGATAGACACAGCTGATTCTCAGAGCCAATTGGCCTGGAGGTCAATTCCTCCCAGTGATACCAACAACAATCAAGACTAACTACAACAAGGCTGTGCACACAGTCCACAAAGGGGTGCCCTAGGAGTGTCCACCTCAGGTAACAGGGGAGGCCGAGCCATGGGGCCATATAAAACACCTAGCACACAAAGCTACCTTACCAACGCAGGGAAGCAGCGAAAATGCAGAGACAAAGAAACAGATCACAAATGAAAGAAATGGAGGAAAGCAAATGACTGGATATAGAGTTCAAAACCACAGTTATAAGGTTTTTCAAGAATTTCTAGAAACCACCGATAAATTTAGCGAGACCCTTGAGGACATGAAAAAGGACCAACTAGAAATTAAACATACACTGACTGAAACAAAAAATATTATACAGAGACCCAAGCAGACTAGAGGAACACAAGAATCAAGTCAAAGTTTTGAAATACAAGGAAGCAAAAAACACTCAACCAGAAAGGCAAAAAGAAAAAAGAATCCAAAAATTTGAAGAGAGTGTAAGAATCCTCTGAGACAACTTCAAGCGTACCAACATCAGAATAATGGGGGTGCTAGAAGAAGAGAGAGATCAAGATACTGAAAACCTATTTGAAGAAATAATGACCGAAAACTTCCCCCACCTGGTGAAAGAAATAGACTTACAAGTCCAGGAAGTACACAGAACCCCAAACAAAAGGAATCCAATGAGGACCACACCAAGACACATCATAATTAAAATGCCAAGAGCAAAAGACAAAGAGAGAATATTTAAAGAAGTAAGAGAAAAACAGTTAGTTACCTACAAGGGAGCACCCATACGATTGTCAGCTGATTTCTCAACAGAATCTATGCAGGCCAGATGGGAGTGGCAAGAAATATTCAAAGTGATGAATAGCAAGAACCTACAACCAAGATTACTTTACCCAGCAAAGCTATCATTCAGAATTGAAGGTCAGATAAAGAGCTTCACAGATAATAAAAAGCGAAAGGAGTTCATCACCACCAAACCAGTATTATATGAAATGCTGAAAGGTATTCTTTAAGAAGAGGAAGAAGAAGAAAAAGATAAAGATAAAAATTATGAACAACAAATATGTATCTATCAACAAGTGAATCTAAACATCAAGTGAATTAAAAATCTGAGGAACAGAATAAACTGGTGAATATAATAGAATCAGGGCCATAGAAAGGGAGTGGATTGACAATTCTCAGGGGGAAAGGGCTGTGGGGGGTGCGGGAAGAGACTGGACAAAAATCGTACACTTATGGATGAGGACAGTGAGGGGGGAGGTAGGGGCAGAGGGTGGGATGGGAACTGGGTGGAGGGGAGCTATGGGGGAAAAAATAGGAACAATTGTAATAATCTGAACAATAAAGGGTTATTAAATTTAAAAAATATAAATTAAAAAAAGAAATATCTTAAGACAGTATTTTAACAGGTTCTTTATTTATGCAAAAGGAACTAACAACAAAGAATTAAATAATTACAGGTTTGGCTTTTTCACACACACAAAAAAAAAAAAAGAGAGAGAGAGAAGAAAAAACAAAGACACAAACTGCAATTCAGGGGCAGACTACTAGGTTGTTTCTTGACAATTCCTTTTAGACCAAGTAGTAGACACTTGATTGAGCAATGCACTATAGTAAAGGTGTCAAACTCTTCCAGACTTTTGTGAATCTACAGGAAATGGAAGCTACCTACATGGCTAGTTATCACTCTCTTCTTCTGTTCCTTTCAACTTTCTTGTAATAAAGCAGCCTAGACCATAGTTCTTCAAATTATCCAGTATAAATTTCTAAAAAACACTTTTATACCTAAGTGTTGATATATGTATATACATTTTTCCACCAAAAGTTGGAAGCAACACAAATGCCCATCAACTGATGAATGGATAAACAAAATGTGGTATATACATACCCTGGAATATTAGGCTTAAAAAGGAAAGAAATTCTGACACATGCTGCAACATGGGTGAACATTATACTAGGATATAATACTAGATGAAATAAGTTACAATATGACCAAGAGTGCATTAGTCCACTTTTATGAGGCATCTGAAATAGTCAAATTCATAGAATGAGAACTCAAATGGTAGGTGCCAGGGGCTAGAGGGATAGGGGGAATCAAGTGTTACTGTTTAAGGAGTAGAAATTTTCAGTTTTTCAAGATTAATAGAGTTCTAGAGATAAGATAATGGTGCTTCTTCTTTTTAAAAAAAAAAATTTCTTTATTGATTAAGGTGTCACATATTTGTCCTCATCCCCCCATTCCCATCCCACACCCCTCCCCACGGATGCCCCAACCCCCTGTTGAACTTAACCGTTGGATAGGCTCATATGCCTGCACACAAGTCCTTTGGTTGATCTCTCCCCCCTCCCCCCACCTCCCCTATTCTCCCTCTGAGGCCCGATAGTCCGATCGATGCCTCCTTGTTTCTGGTTCTGTTCTTGTTCATCAGTCTATGTTGTTCATCATTTCCCCTAGATGAGCGAGATCATGTGTCACTAGAGATATACTTATAAGAACTGAATGTGAGACGAGCAATAATAGTTATGCTGACAGGCAAATGAATCAGTCTGTAGTGAGTTTCTTTCTGGTCCAACAGTTCTTTAGAGACCAAATTTCAATGTCCACCAGTTCCTTAGGTGTACATGTCAGCACTGACCCCTCAGCTCTGGATGGTGGACAAATGGTGGTAACGGATGTCCGACTCCCTCTGGTTTGTTCTCGGCCAGACCCAGGGGCACGGCCTCACCCAGACCCAGGGACACATGGCCTCACCCGGACCCAGGGGTGCGTGGCCTCTCCCAGGCCCAGGGTCGCGTGGCCTCACCCGGAGCTAGGTGCGCGAGGCCTCACCCGGACCTGGGGACACATGGCCTCACCTGGACCCGGGGGCGCGTGGCCTCTCCCAGACCCAGGGGCGCGTGGCCTCACCCGGACCTAGGTGCGCGAGGCCTCACCCGGACCCGGGACCCAGCCTCACCCGGATCCAGGGACACATGGCCTCACCCGGACCAGGGCTCCAGCCTCACCCAGACCCAGGGGCGCGTGGCCTCACCCGGACCCAGGGGCACATGGCCTCCCCCGGGCCCGGGACCCAGCCTCACCCAGATCCAGGATTCAGCTTCACCCGGACCCAGGGGCGCATGGCCTCATCCGAACCCAGAATCCAGCTTCTCCTGGACCCAGGGGCGCGTGGCCTCACCCAGACCCAGGGGCGTGAGGCCTCACCTAGACCCAAGGGCGTATGACCACACCTGAGCCCAGAGGCTCGCAGCCTCGCCTGGACCCGGGTCTCAGCGGGGTTTCGTCTTCTTGATCCCAATTCCTATTGGTCAATTCCCTCTCAGCAATTCCTTCGGTCATTTTCTCAGAGCTCCAAGGCGGCTGCCGCAGAACTCGTTGGGCGGCGAGCTCGGCGAAGCTCCGGTGTGCCCGGTGCATGGCAGCGGGCTGGTCCGGTGTCGCTGCGTCGGCCCTTGGGTCTGCAGCGGTGGCCAGTTGCCGAGCGTGCGCACCTGGCCGCTTCCGGGGCGTTGAGATTCTTGAAGGACTCAGAGGTCAGAAAGCGCGGAGTCTCCCACCCCATGTCTCCCAGGGGCTCGTCTGTCCATGCTCGTCAGCGAGTGGAGCTGTCCCCTCAGCCGGAGACCACCGGGGGAACTGCGCCAGGCACGTTCCAGGCCGCCATTGTGTCGCCTGAGCCGTAGTTCTTAAAGTGTGGACTTTGGGTCACCGGCGTCAGCATCATCCCACGTACCCCTCTCTTTTATTCTAGTTGTAGAGCATCTGCTCAACCAGCCCTCCGGTGGTTCTGGATGGTGTCTGCTCTGCTCTCCCGTCGTAGTCTCAAAATTGTTGTGGTAGGCAACGATCAGGCTTCCGCCCTATGCCTCCATCTTGGTCCTCCTTTGTATAGTTAAGTCTTGATTGTTGTTGGTGTCACTGGGAGGAATTGTCCTCCAGGCCAATTGGCCGTGAGGACCCTCTTTGTCTATATAGGAAGAGTTGCTGTGCAGGAGACATGTTTATGGGCCGGGTCTTGATGCAGCAATGCTTTGGCCCTCACTGAGTCTGCCTCCTGAATGTGACCCTTGTGCGCGTGGTTGAAATCTGGTGTCATCTCACACCAACCACTAGATGCCCTCGTTTCTGGGTCTCCAATGTAGTGTAGATCAGCTACTGCCTGAGGCACTCAGCAGGGAAAAGCCTCTGCTCAGCTTGGATGGGGTGGAGCTACAGGGTGGAGCCTACAACCTTGGCTTCCTGTCAGCCCCGCCCTATGAGGTTCCTGTGTCTGTGTCCCTCTGTACTCCTTGCAAACACCTCTGAGAGAAACGCGCCCTGGAGTTTCGCCCGCTGCCAAACAGTCTAGTCTCTCCCCTAATGAATCTGGATTCCCAGATTCTCGCCTGGAACTGGGTTTCAGTGTAGTTGGAACTGGGTCTCAGCACAGTCTGGCACTTCAGCAGCACAGGCAACCTTCCCTCTTCTGCGCACCTTCCCGTGCGCGCCTCTGGAGCTCTGCCTTCCACCGCTCCTCTGTGCCTGTGCCCCACAGCCCAGATTCATTCCCCCAGCGAGCGCCTGGCTTCCCAGGGTTTCGCCCGGAACTGGGGTTCAGTGCAGTCGGAGCTGGTGTTCAGCGCAATCTGGAGCTTTTATCTCCTTTCTGCTAGTGAACGCCGGCCAGGCCATCAGTCGCCCCTTCCTCTCCGGCTCCGTCCTCCCCGCACGCGCGCTTGCTCGTGTCTCTGCCCGTGTCTCCATACCTCAGGCTTTTATGGCTCCTCTGATTATCCTTGTGGTTTTCTCTTTCCTTCTAGTTGTGGGCATTTCAGTCCGCCAGCTTTCCTGTGGTTCTGTATGATGTCCGTTTTGACTTTTAGTTGTATTTTTGAAATTGTTGTGCCCGGCTGTAGGTTAGGTGCTTAACCTATGCCGCCATCTTGGTTTCCAGATAATGGTGCTTCTTGATCGACAATGTAAGCATACCTGATATGACTCAATTGTACACCTAAAATGGTAAAAATTTACATTAAAATGGCAAAATGTTAATAACTTAAACATTTTAAAGACACTCCTTTTCTGATTTCTACTACACACATCTGCTTTCCAAATCCTAATTAATAAAAGACTAATATGCAAATTGTCCCCTCCACCTGAAGCTCAACCAGGGGGCGAGGCAAGCCTGCCAACTTCCCTCGGCCCCACCCCCCAGCTGGCCCAGCCTGATCGGCCGAATCGAGGCAGGCTGGCCGAACCCTACCCGTGCATAAATTCATGCACTGGGCCTCTGGTGTAAATATAAGAGTGAGTATAATACAAGGTCACATATGAAACACCCATTACCATTCAAACTATAAGGCACTAAAAAAATGGCTTTAGACATAGAGGGAGGAAATATTAGAGGATGAGAATTTTGGATTATGGATTGTGGAGCACTGATAAAGGAAGAGGGCAAGGAAGTGTGCAAATGTGCAACATGATGGCAAAAAGCTTTTAGAAAGGTGGTAAGGTTAAGGATAAGAGTAGAAAAAAGTAATTCACACTCTGCTTATTCACAATGTTTCTCTAGAGCCACTAATTATTGATCATTTTATGAGTAAGACAGGAGGGTGGCAGGTAAATCTGAAATGAGCTCTTCCATGCTAGATTATTAATAAGATGGAAGAACACCAAGTTTGTCACATAGTAGGCACCTTAGAAAGTAAATGAGGGTATCGTACCTCAGCTAACAAATATAAATTAAACTAACTTATTAAACAATATAAAATTGCATAATGTAAAAAAGCAAAAAACAGAAAGATTTCATAGCCTTCATTATTAAAAACAATGCCTTTAAAATAAAATATACTCAATAAATATTTATTCAACAAATTGATAGGAAAAATCTGACAATTTTACATAGTTTTACTGATTTTTGAGTCAGATGTTTCTGAATTTCCTTAGTCAATTCTTCTAGTTCAATCTGTCACCAAATGGTAAGTTGTTTATTGTGGCTCTTCTTTGTCTCCAATAAATGATTTCAACCCAAACTTTCAAAGATATGGATTTTTTTAATTAATGATAACTCTACACATGGTCCATGAACCTAGAGAGGTATTTTCATAGAGTGTTTTCCCTCTAACCCTACCTACACCTGTGCTGCCACAGCCCTGGCCACTTCCTGTCTGTGATTACAGTTCCCCGCCTTGGTCCCTACAGCAGGTGGATGCATGAAGCAGAGTCCTGGGGTTTTGGTACACTTCCTTCTAACACGCCTCTCACTGTGGAATCACTCAGGGCACAGAAATACACTGCTGAGTCCTCCAGCTGTGAAGCTGAGATGACAAGGTTGGCAGAACTCTTTGCTTTCTGAAAATTCACTGAGTAGCGGCCTCCTGTGGCATTTTGCTGGTTGTAAGAGTCCTGACGAAGAAGGAAAATCATAGCCCCACTGCTGAGCTGTTTGTACCAGTATAGACTATAAGTTGTAACACTTGTGTCATATGTGCAATCCAGGCTCACAGCCTCCTTCTCCTGCACCAATATTGCTTGATTGCCTTGAGTTACCTTCTCAGCAATACTGGATGCTGAAAAAAAAACAAATAAACAAACAAACAAAAAAAAACATGAGGCTATAGGAAAAGTGAGGTGGGACAGAAAAAAATTGTTATATATATATATATATATCTCCTTTTCCCCCAATTGACCCCCACCCCGGGAAAGCCCCAACTGCCCTGGTGTCTGTGTCCATTGGTTATGCTAATATGCATGCATACAAGTCCTTTGGTTGCTCTCTAACACCCCCCTTTCCCCTGCCATTTTCTCTGGATCTATTTTTGTTCATCAAATTAGGTTGATCATTATATCCCACATATGAGTGAGATCATGTGATATTTATCTTTCTCTGACTGGCTTATATGGCTTAGCATAATGCTCTCCAGTAATATCCATGCTGTTGCAAATGGTAAAAGTTCCTTTTTTTTATAGTGGAGTAGTATTCCATTGTGTAGACGTATTACACAGAAAGATTTTTTTTACACCCAGCCAGCTTTCCTTCCCAGGGTACCCTTAAAAGACTGCCTGTACCCCCTGTTGTAGGCCACAGAGAAGACCCATTCCCACTGGGGCATCCTTACCTAGCCACATTGAAGTTAAGACCACCCTCAGAAGACTGGAGACCAACATGTTCAAGTTCTTCCACTGGGTGGAAAATATCTTCTTTTCCTTCTTCAGTGTCAGGGCTCTGCAAGGTGAGGTGACTGACAGATGGAGAGGAGAAATGCTGAGCTATGTGCTGCTGCTGCCCCAGAACAGGAAACAGGGTTTCTGGTGCAGCACGTTGCTGTGGGTCACGTCAAACTTTCTATGTATTGGCTGAGAGTCTCACCCAACCCAAACTTCCTTTTGAATTAACCAACTCTTTTTTAATTTTATTTTTCAATTACCCTTTATGTTCAATATTATTTTGTTTTTATTTCAGGTATAAAGTATAGTGGTTAGACAATCATAAACTTTACAAAATGATCTCTCCAATATTTTCAGTACCAACCTGGTACCATACATAGTTATTAGAATTTTTTTACTATATTCTTTATGCTGTACTTTACATCCTAGTGACTATTTTATAACTACTAATTTGTACTTCTTAATCCCTTCTTTTTTTTTCACCTGGGTCTGCAACCACGCTCCTCTCTGGCACATTCCTAGGTTGCAGGTTTGATCCCAGTTGGGGTCCCTACAAAGGCAACCGGTTGATGTTTCTCTCTTACATCTATGTTTCTCCCTATCTAACTATCTCTCGCTCTCTCTAAAATCAATAAAAAAATATCCTGGGTAAGGATTTAAATTTTGTTTTAAATATTAAGATCAAAATAGTTAAATGGGAATTTTTCTACCATCTCTCCCCCTCTCCCCCCCAAAATAAATCATTTTCATAATTAAACACTAAATAGCGTGCCTGAGGAGAAGTTCAGGAATCTAGCACAGAAGTTACACTGTGTGAGAAGCACATTGTGAGAACAAAAATGTCTGAGATTGGTAGCATGTTAAAGGGTAAGAGGACTGATTTCATTTTTCCCTAGTCATGCCTTCCCCTGTGCAGCATAGTGCAGTGCCAATAGAAATCTTCTGGGCCTTGATTTTTCCATAGCGGACAGTGAAAGTTTGTGAGTGAGCCCCTGGCTCTCCCAACTTTAGGGGAAGCTGCCAAAGAGACTCGCCTCATCAAAGAGATTCTTGCCCCATCCATATACTGAGGTGTGCTGTCCAGCTGGGAAGTGGGAAGCACCTAGAACAGCATCCAGGGCTCTCAGTGGGCATTAAAGGGGCACAGATCCTATTAACTGCAGCACAGACAGACGACATCAGGAATCTGCTCACGAGATGCTGGGGACACCTTGCCTGCAGATTCCCACTACTGGTCCACAAGCACCCCCAATGCTCAATGCCTCACCCAAACACCATTCCCCTTGGTGGACAGCTACCAGTGCACACAGGAGGGCAACAAGAGTCAGCCTCTACAGATGGCTAGTTTGTAGTCTCAGAAAGGGTCCCACTCTGCGGGACTGGGTGAAACCAAACAAATTTGAGCAGTCAGCACCACCCTGCAAGCAATAGGGAAGCTGTCAACACACAGTCTGATTTTGCAGGATGGAAAAAAGGTCATAATGTTTGTAGTGAATTGTCCAGAAAAGGGAGGAAACCAATACTGCAATGAAGGTTTAATGTTTGAATGAGTCTAAGTATGTACTGACTCTGCATCTCTGACCAGCAGATTTATTATTTCATTAAACAATTCCCATGTATAGGTGATAAAGCAGTTAAGTGCATAGTAATTGTGCCCTCTCTCCCTCACTTCTGACTTGGTTTAGGAAGAATAAACCAATAAATAAAAGCCATCCCTCTCCCTGTCTTCCAGGAAATGGACCAATCAACAGGCACCTTGCTTTTACTGTACTGGAGCTAGTGGTTACAGTGAGGAGATAATGAAAGTCATTGAGGTGTTGGGCTACAATACTGGCCTTTCTTGTTCCCATGTTATGTATCTAGTTTAATGTGATGCATTTCCTTATAAGAAAAAAAAACAATTAACTAATAACTGACAACCATCACTCAACCAAGAGTAATTATCTCACCACACCTGACACCAATTATTTAGGAAGAATATAAAAGATCTCAAAAATCACCTACCCAGGACCACCTGTAGGATAATTGGGAAATTAATGATTAATGCAACATTTTTCATTCCATTTATTCATCCATAACATTAAAAGAAGTAACTTTAAAAAAAGGTTGCGGTTAGTAATGTTTATTCAGTTGAAACATGAAGATGAGGCAAGGAGATTTGTCACAAGCTATCTGTAAATTATCCATTCATCTAATGCCTTTGTGCACTCCACTAATAATAGTAGGTAACTAATAAATACTTATAAATATTTTCCTATATAGCCCAGAAAGAAATATTTGAATCATAATGGAAGCAAAAAATTACAAGTCTAAGAATAGATTTAATTGTCTTAAAATAACAGAGTTTTATTGAGAAAGACATGTAGTATAAATAGAAAGAAACTATATGTTCTTAAATAATGACATAATCAAATACACACATTAGGAGTCTTGATCCTCACAAATCAATATGTAAATTTAATTCTATCACAAAGCTTAAATTAAAACTCACCTTTCTATCTTTAACAAACATATACTAATTATCAACTATGTGGGAAAGTTAATGCTGAGTACTGAGGCTATAGCAGTGAATAATATACAACTCAATCTTTTAAATTCTATGAGAGTATATGTGTAAACAAAAATGTACAGAATTTGGTAAAAGAGAATTGCTTTGTGTTTAATCAGAAGCTCACTTTCTAAAATCATGTCCTATCCTGATTTCCTCAAACACACACATAGTACATACCACCAATGGACTCTGAAAAAACGTGTCACATATTTTTAAAATAAAGTGGACAAAACACATAGAAAAAACTGCCACATTTTTGCCACAAATGTAGAAGAAAATTAATATAAATCTGTAATTTACTAAAATTTCTCATAGAACTATTAAATAGCAGGTGTTGCAGGAGAAGGCTTGATGAAATGGAAATGCTCAATTCAAGATATACAATTCAATGAAAAAATCATGATTCTAATTACACTAAAAATGGATGGAAATGTAATTTAACTGTTAGCAATGCTATCTGCTTACATAATTATCAATTTCTCATTTTTGCATTATACATATTTTCTATAATTGGAATGTAATAATTTATAATCAGAAAAAAATAACAAATGCTGTTTTCAAAACACAACATTTAAAAGCCCAATCATAATAAAGATTGTGATATTGATGCTAAGGGGTTTTTTATCGGACAGGAGATTGAATAGCAAATATAAAGTCATCTTTAAAGCCTAAGTTTCAAAATTAAACATTACTAACTCACTTCAAGAATCCATTATGCAACAATCACCCAACCATATGTTCTAACCCTTTCTGGGTCACCTTGAAACTGACCTCTTTTTAAGTGTTTTTATACCAACACATTATTTTCCATTTGCAAATAAGCAATAAGACAAATGCTGTGGATGAAGGTCTGTCCCAGGCAGAGGGGACTGCCTCACTCGCAGGTTTGTGTACAGGATGCAGGTGCCTGGGAAGCAATGTGTACCCGCTGCACAGAAGTAGACGGCTGAGTCTCCAGGGTGGGTGGCTGCGATGTGCAGGGAGAGATGTTTGGCCGTCTTATTCAAGAAAGCAGTGAGCCTTTCAACTGGGTTTTTGTCCTTATTTGAACGAATGTCTATAATGAACTGGGGACCTTTTCCAGGTTCTTGCTTATACCAAGGAAAGTAGTCTGAACCACTGTCGGAATAAGAACAGGTGATAACAGCGGTGTTTCCCTCCTGGACACTCAGGGTGGAAGAATGCTGATCCACTTTCTCTCCATGGCTGACCCCTGTGCAGAAAGAAAGAGTCAGAGAAAGAAGAAGAGTAACCAGATCATTAAACTTCATCATTTTCTTTTTCCACAGTAACTAAGGAAACCTGAATAAAGCCAGTGTTGCTTCTACAGAATACCCACTAATATATTGTTTCCCATAAACCCTCAACTCACAGTCCAGCTGCAGCCACAGGAACATGAACAAAGCTCCAGTGGACGTCTTCATCGTTCTTCCCACTCAGGGTCAACTGTGGACCTGCGATCACAGCCAGGGGAGCTACTGCTATTGTCAAGTCACCCCTCCTTTCCTCTGACAGTCAGAGGGCCTGCTCACATCCTACCCAGCCAGTAAGAAAAAGACTGTGCTTCTGCCAAAGCCCATCATTCAGAATCCACTCAAATGCACCCTCCACATGTCCTGCATCAGCAGAGGTGCACTGCCACCTTGTGGTTACATTCACAACTACTGAACTTGCTGTTAAATGTTCTTACCCTGTTTCCTATGAGAGACTCAGACATGCAAAGTCAGCTATAAGTGAAAAAAATTAGCTTTTAGACCAGAGATTAAGTAAGAATGTAGAGATCAAGATTTCTATCCCTGCACGCTACTGAGTCATTGTTAATATGTTGTAAAGAGGCAGATGCTGCTGGTATTTGTTCAACGATGGCCTGGGTTTACATGTTTGAAATCAGGGAAGCAGTCTCTTCAACAAAGAAAATATAAAACATTCCTTTTTAGCTAAATCTGTCATCACTATTTTCTGTTATGAATAAAAACTCTTTTAAAAAAGAACATGTAAGTCAAACAGCAGAGTACAAGGGAGGAGATCACTCGATATTTCAAGTGCCTACTTGCTCACGCTGTTCCTCTAAGCTGGTCTTGCCTCTGACCTTGCTATTCCCAGAGAACTGACAGTATCAACAGTCAAAATGAGGCATCTTCCATCAATAATGACCGTGATGAAAAGTAAAACATTTAATCTAAATGATAAGGGAGCAGGGGGATATCTTCCATGGATTATTACATTTCAACCATAGGAAACAATTTGACCCATTCATTGGGTTGATTTGCAATGAGAAATCTGACATGCTTTAAGAAATATTTTCCAATGCTATGGTTTATATTCTTCAAAATATTAAAAGAATACAGCATCTGAGAAAACATCAGGATGCAGATTCAGAAAATACAAACACATGTATGTCTATTCTTGAAGTGGCTTCATTTTCTCATATCAAAACTGGTTGTATATCCTAAAACGCAATTACTGACTCATATCTTTAATAGAATTTTTTCTGAAGTATAGGCCCACTCTTCTAGCATATACTCCTACTTCCCTGGCCATTGCTGGCTCAAATTCCATAACCTATCACTTTATTTCCAAACTCCAATACAATGTTCTTTCCCCAAGTCATTGATAACATCCCTCAGTCCTGTGAACTTCCAGAATTATCTTTCTCTGCCAAAACCCCTTCTTGTCCACTTTATTTTCTTGAAACTTTATGAATTACTTCAGTGAAAATAAATCTAGTGGAAAGTTAATGTCGCCTGTGTCTACTAAGGAACAAACAGAAAGTTGACCTAAAGAACTGGTCATGAGAAATGGTCCCTGGAAAACCAAGAATACCTCATTTCCAGAAGTGGAGCTCCTTTCCTGTGATTTTAACTCTCTGTTCCTCTGGAATTACAAATAAATCAGATCTTTCTTCCAAATCTCAAACCTTTAAAGATTTATAAAGACAGCTGTGGTGAAGAATATAAGATCAATATCCTACATAATAAAAGACTAATATGCAAATTGTCGCCACAGGCAGGAGTTTGACCCACCAGGAGTTAGATGTGCGCTGACCAGCAGGGGGCAGCGTGGAACATGGTGGGCATCAGTGACACAATACTGGCAGTGAGCAGCAGTAGAGGCAATGCTGGCTCTAATGGGAACCGAGGAAAGCAGGACCATAGCAGGAAGGTGGAGCAGGTGAGCGGGCGCCACCAGGCCAAGGCAGGTGCGAGCAGAGGCCCTGATCACCCCGCAGGTCACCCCACAGACAGTGACCGGTGGTAGGGGGCAGGGCCAGTGAGCGGGCAGTGCCAGGCCAAGGCAGGTGTGAGGGGGGCCCCCCTATCACCCAACCGGTCGCCCCACAGATCACCCCACTTAGGGACCCTACCCGTGCATGAATTTCATGCACCAGGCCTCTAGTATAAATATAAGTGAATATACATAATGTATGTTTTTATGTAGATAAAACTTCCTGGTTTTGAAGATCTTCCATTCTCTCACTCATTGCCCTGCAATATGATTTCTCAACACTTCTTTGGGCATATTTTCCTCTTTTTAGAGACAGATACTTAGGTCAATATTTGCCCTTTTGAAGTATGGCATACAGAACTAAATGAAATGGTGCAAAAGTGACCATTCATATGAAAACCTGTGTGTTTCTTGTATTAATCATAGCACAGATACAGCCATCCCTTGGGCAATATTCACAGTTTCATGATTACTTCATAGGATATTGTTTTACTTATTGTTAACGTGTTGACCTGGAAAGCCTTTATCTAGCATCTCCATGGACTTCAAGCTGAATGAGATCTCCAACTCCAATTATTGTTTTGGCTGACAATAATTGGAGTTGATTTATTCTTGTTATACTCATATCCTGCCTTCAGCGAATGTCCACTTGGGATAATGAATATATTTGCTACTTCCAGGGAAGTCCTTAGAAATACATCTGTGTGTTGAAGATGACACCATCACCTTTAGCTTCCTCTTACAGAAGCCAGTGAGTGGTGGACTGGTTACTGATACAGTAACGATGGCTCAGCCTTAGTCTCCTTTCCTGCCCAAGTTATCAAACAGCTACACAAATTGGAATTCTCTATACCAATTTTCAAATGATTGACCATGTTTTCCCACACACAGACTGCAGAGATCTAAGTAGCTGGGCTTGCATTACACAGCTTCTCTTTGCTAAAAAATGTGGTCCTGCAAGATGGTAGCAGAATAAAGAATGCTAAAGAGGAAGTGAGATCATCTAATTTCTTTCTACTCCCAACTCATTTAATAATTGTTTCATATTTGCATCTTGAATTATGTCTTTGTCTTTGTAAAATAAGATTGGGCCAGCAGATATTTAAGCATTCTTGAAGCTCTAAAATTTTTATATCATTTTTATAGTCTTCCTCAGTAGGAGCTATTTTTTTCCTTTATTTGAATATATTGGGGTGACACCGGCTAACAAAATTAAACAAGTTTCAGGTACGCAGTTCCACCACTCATCATCTGTACTCTGTATTGTGTGTTCACCACCCCAAGTCTCTGTTCATCACCATTTATCCCACCCATACCATCCTCTATCTTTCCCTATTTCCCCTCCCCCATAATCACTACACTGTTGTCCATGTCCATGAGTGCTTTTTTTTTTCACTTTTTTCTTTTTTGCTCAATTCCTCCACCCCAAACCAGCCCGCCAGTTCCCTCCCACAGCTTTCAATATAGTCTCTCTCTATGATTCTGTCTCTATTTTGCTTGTTAGTTCATTTTGTTCATTAGATTCCACATGGTGAAATCTAATGAATGAAATCATACGGTACTGTACCCCTATATCATTTCAGCATTACTCACAAGACATGGAAACAACCTAAATGTCCTTCAACAGATGATTGGATAAAGAAGTAATGGTACATAGATAAAATGGAATACTACTCAGCCATAAAAAGGATAAAATATTGCTTTTTGCAATAACATGGATGATGTTTAGAGTGTCATGTTAAGTGAAAATGTCAGATGGAAAAGGACAAAAACCATAACTTTATTTATATGTGGGACATAAAACAGAAAGCAACAAATGAATAAAGAAAACAAATAAACAAACTTATAGACACAGACAACAGAATGGTGGTTACCAGAAGGGAAGGAGATTGGGGGGAAGATGAGCAGGGTAAAGGGGGTCAAATATATTGTGACAGAAGGAGACTAGAGTCTGGGTGGTGAACATGCAATACAATATACAGACAATGTATAATAGAATTGTACACCTAAAACTTTTATAATTGTATTAATCAATGTTACCCCAGTAAATTTAATTTTTTAAAATAGAAATTACCTAAATGGATATTTTTGTTAGTGATGTATGTAAACATGTTGTACAAATGTATCAATAGAAATCTTTTCAATTAGGTGATGCAAAACAGTGTTCCATACCAGGTAGCTCAGGATATAAGTCTCAGGTCACCCAAACTTCACTAATTTAGCAATATTGTGAGTTCATACAATTCATTTGTGCTCTACAACCCTCACTGTATTCAGGCATGAAAGGACAAAGAGTACTTATTTACAAGGTGTTATCAGTACTGAAATAGATAATATATGTGATAATCTAAATTGAGTTCCTGATCTTCAAACAAATTATTTTTCTTATATTTGTTCTTTTCAAGAGTCGATAAGCCTAATATAAACATTAAAAACTATTACATAGGCTCCTTTCTTTTTCCTTGAAAGAAAAATCTGTCATCTAAAAAAAAACAAAAAACAAAAAAAACAAAAAAAAAAAAACGAGTCATTTCTTTCTACTTCTTGATGACATCATATTTTTCCAAACCTTTTCCAGTAGAGTAATTTATGTGTTATATATGTACTACCTGCAAGGGGATCTATTTTAGGAGGACATTGGATGTTGGTATCTTTATCAATTGTTTTCATTGTTGCACATTAAATCTTTTTAACTAGAAAGATATTTCTGGGAAGAAAAAGGGCAGGAAATCAAATGAAATGATAGTACTGAAGAGTCTAATTTTAGGGAAAAAATATGCTAAAACATAAATTTGAAAACCCAAAGATGTGCAAAGCCTAAAGAGGGGCAACATGCCTGCTCGTGGAAGGGGTCGGGCTGCAGGCCCAGCTGCAGTTTGGATACAGGCTGCAGATCACCTGGCAGCACTGTGCTGTGCACAGAGGTAGATGGCTGAGTCCTCCATTTGGGAGGCTGTGATGTTCAGGGTACTGTACAGGTCCTTAGAATGCAGTGTAGAGCTTAACCTTCCATTGTGCATCGTTCCTGAAGCTAATTTAAATAGACTGATGAGGCCTCCCCTGGGATTCTGTCGGAACCACTGCATACTGAGCACTGTGGTAGAAAAGGTGCACCTCAGAGTAGAGTTGGTTCCCTCCTGGAGGCTCAGGACTGAAGGACTCTGCTCCACCTTCATCCCTCTCACCCCTGCTTGGAAAGAGAAAAGCAAACATATATGAGGTCAATGGAGGTGATAGATGTACTTTTCAAACCTGTACAATATCCCAAGAAACACCAAAGTAGGAGCTCTGTGACAGCTCCCCCTTCGCCCTCCTATTTCTGCCTCTCCCCTCCCCCCGTCAGCTGTGGAACACTCCCCAGCTCCCCATCTGGGACACCCCAACTCACAGCAAACCTGGGCCCACAGAAGCCCCAGCAGAACCCCCAGGTGTCTCTCCATGACTTCTTGCCAAGGTGCTGTGGTGCCTTTGCCCCTGCTCTGGAGGGAGTAGAGTCCTGGACCAAGGCAAATTTTGTTGCTACACTCAGTATGTTTCACCATTTCTCTGAGGACCAATCACATCTCAGCTCTGTCATTCATCTTAACAGCAAACTCCACCCACCATTGGCCCAGTGAGATGGCACAGTCATCTCTCCAAAATTGTGAATACAAACAGTGCAGGACTGTAGCAGTCAATGCTTCCGACAGATGAAAGTATAAGCTGGTGATTTTTCTTAAAACACATTATATAAGAAGTTTGTGGCATAGTGTATGAGGAAGGGTAGATGGTGTTCCTACATTATCAGTGTTTCAATGGATTATTAGAAACTTGAAGAATCCTAGGAAGAATGACCCAGTTCCTAAATTGCATAGTTTGACAGAGAACATTTTGAATTCAGTTACATGAAAATTCTGATAAAGGAGAACGATAGGATAGTATGTATTGTGTATTGCAGAAGTAAATGATTTTCTTGAAATCAGGATAGGTCTAGAAGCCAGGACAAACAATCACCATCTGCAGAGAAAATATCTCCAACAAAATCTTCTTGATGAAAATAGAATTTGTATATAATTTCCACTTTGACTTAATTTCCACCTCTCCCCTTCTCCTGTCCAACTCATGGGCACCCTGCTGACCCATATAGCTGATTCTGATCCAACCACATTTTACTGGTCTATTTTAAATAGTGTCCTCTCTCTTTTCTTCTATTTTTGTTCCTTATTTTCCTTATGTTTTCTTCTTTTCCCTTTATTTTTATTCCTTCTACTTTCACAGAGATATATTAAAAAGTACGTTCTTTCGAGTATGGGCATAATTTATGGGTAGTAGATTTTGGAAGTTTAGTCATAACAATTAAAAAACTGAAACAGGTTATGGTGATGTTTACTGTTGAGCTTCCATGCTCACAATGACCAGTAATAGTCTTACTCCTGTACCTCTGCTCAGAGAATCATTCTCACAGTAGATTTTTAGAGTATTAACTCCAGCTTTCTGAAATTTGCATAGCGTGGCAGAGCCAAAAAACTGAGGTGAACTCTACACAAACACTGTTAACTATCTCCTCATTTTTGCTGTCTACACTTTGACTTGTTCACATGCTATTGCTTTCCTTACTTAACTGCTCAACCCTCAGAACCATAAGAAAGTCATCTTCTGTTGAGCCTACCTTGCCCCCTAGTGGGCCAAAGTCATCAATAAAGAGGACTTTAGAACAGCTAACTCAGCAGTCACACAACTCCAGCCCCATTCCCTCTGCTTACTGGTTAACTAAATGCAGATTGTTAGAAAACAAAGTGACTGCCAAGGTTGAATGGAGATTAAAAATGAACCAAATTCACCTACATGGTCTTATTAAACAACTAGAGGCCCAGTGCACAAAATTCGTGCAGTGGTAGGGTCCCTAGCAGCTGCTGGTTGCCGGCCAGGTATCCTCCCTTCCCCTGGCCACCTGCCACCGCTGGGGCCTCCCTCCCTTCCCCCAGCTTGCACCACCCCCTGGTCAAACTCCCAGATGAATTCCCAGTCAAGGGGATAATTTGCATACTACACTTTTATTGTATAGGATGTTACCCCAATAAATAGAATAAAAAGGAACCAACTTCTACTTTTAAAGTGTCATTTCATGAAAATAATTATGCTATCTAATAATAGACAAATATTCAAATTGACCATACCTCTGACACACCCACAAGCCAAGCCCATAAGCCATGCCCACCATCCAATCAGAGCGAGTATGCAAATTAACCCAAACCAAGATGGCTACAGCCACAGAGAGCAAGGTTTCCTAGGTAACAGAGGAAGCCAAGCTTTCCACCTGCCCTTGCCAGGCCTAAGCCTCCACTCGAGCTACAAAGTTTCAATTATAGAAGGTAAACAAATTCAAACAAATGGCGGCAGAATGGAGCTTGAGAGAGCAGGCCAGGGTTGCCACCAGCAACAGGGAAAGCAAAGCTTTCCGCACACCCTGGCCGTGCCCACCCGCTTAAGGCAACAAAGTTTCAATTATAACCCCAACACAAATGGCTGCCTGCCTCGGAGGGAGCCCCAGGCTTGGCTCCGCTCCAGGCTACAAAGTTTCAATTGTAGAAGGTAAATAAATCCCAGATACCAGGGCCTCGCTTGGGTTGCCAGGGGGCGTGGCCAGCCTACAAACCACCACAGGCCCCTCGCTCAGGCCGCCCCACACCCCAAGGGAACCCCCACCTGATCCGGGATGCCCTTCAGGGCAAACCTGCTGGCCCCCACCCCTGTACCAGGCCTCTATCCTATCTAATAAAAGAGTAATATGCAGATTGATCATCACTGCAACACACAATATAGCTGCCCCCATGTGGTCAAAGATCCTGCCCCCATGTGGACACAAGATGGCCACCACAAGATGGCCAGCAGGAGAGGGCAGTTGGGAGGCACCCGGCCTGCAAGGGAGGGCAGTTGGAGGTGATCAACCCTGCAGGATAGGGCAGTTGGGAGGCACCCGGCCTGCAAGGGAGGGCAGTTGGAGGTGATCAACCCTGCAGGAGAGGGCAGTTAGGGGTGACCAGGCCAGCAGAGGAGGGAAGTTGGGGGAAAACAGGCTGGCAGGCAGAAGTAGTTAGGGGCAATCAGGAAGGCAGGCAGGCATGCAGTTGGGAGCCAGCAGTCCTGGATTGTGAGAGGGATGTCCCATATTGGAGAGGGTACAGGCTGGGCTGAGGGACAACCCCCTCTCCGTGCACGAATTTTGTGCACCGGGCCTCTAGTCTTAAAATAATTTGATAAATCTCATCTTGTGCTATTTATTGATTTATTTACCTTCAGTTGCAGTAAATACATAAAAATTTATTGAAGTTTTAGTGTAAATGAGGTAAATCACTAAATCTTAAGAATACACAAAAGAGACATACTAATTTACGGGCTACTGGGGAAGACAAAAATATACATAACTATAATACAGTCAGAGTAGGAGCCTGAGAGGAGTGAAAACTAAAACTTACATGATCCCAGAGGAAGAAAACTGCTTATACTTGGGGGTGATTGAACAAAATCTGAAGAAGATGTCATTTTCTTCTTTTCTCCTTTATTGGTGAGAAGAATAAAGAATATGAATAGCCGAGACCAGTTTGGCTCAGTGGATAGAGCGTCGGCCTGCGGACTGAAAGGTCCCGGGTTCGATTCCGGTCAAGGGCATGTACCTTGGTTGCGGGCACATCCCCGGTAGGGGTTGTGCAAGAGGCAGCTGATCGATGTTACTCCATCATCGATGTTTCTAACTTTCTATCCATCTCTCTTCCTCTCTGTAAAAAATCAATAAAATATATTTTAAAAAAAAGAATATGAATAAATGTTTATATGACAATGACTATTTATTAATTTTAACAATAGGAAGAATTCATGAACATATGAGTTATTAAAAGTAATAAAACATTGCATGTAGACTAAAATCCCCTTTGAATACTGCTCCAAATTTGCACTCTTCCATCACTTATTCCTCCAATTCTTTCTTCATCCTGATCAATTTGCAGTAGGTGGTTTGGGGGTTTTGTACTATAGGTTTAAATCAATGGAATATGTATAGTGGAGTATTTCATTTATACCTTATTGCAATACAAATAGACACATTGTGCCTATTTGTAACTTGTTTTATAAACTCAATAATAAATTTAAGTCTTATGTTAACACACATAGGTCCTTCTGCTGAATTATATCCCATACTATGGATATACTACTGTCCATATAGTCCTTCTCCTATGAACAAACAGTTAATACGTTGTTTTTTTAATCTATAAAATACAACAAACCTTTTTGAACATTCATCTTCATTCACATGCATGCATGTTTCTTTAGGAACAAAGACTAGGAAGAGTGAAGGAACAGGCTATGAGGATAGTAAGTGAAAATCACTCCAGGCAGAGCGAAGATCAGGGACAAATGCTCTGATGGAGAATGGAGTGAATACTGTTCTGATTATCATGCTGGATGTTTTTCTATTTTATTCTTCCTAATTTGCATTGGAACTATAATTTATGGGATGATTTGATAAACTTTATCTGAAATTATTATCCTAAAATGCTACTAGTATGTCATTTATTCAACCAGCCTCTGAGGTCATTCTAAAGATCCTAAATTAGCAAGAGAAAAAGTCCTCTGAAGGACAAGAAGTGAGATATAGCAGGGGAAAATATTATAGAATAACACACACACACACACACACACACACACACACACACACAAATAATTTAAGGGTACTGGAGAAAAAACATCTCACATTTTTCACAGCAGCAGAGAGAAAAAAAATTTTCAATGCCACAGAAGACAGATAAAAAGAAAACACCAAGAGCATGTAGAGCAAAACCAAAATATTAGAAATAAGTCCAAATATATCAGAAATCAAAACATATATAAAACGCAATTATTTGATTGAATCAAATTTTTTAAATCTTGATATATATCACTTAAGAGAAAATCCTAAAAGAAAACAACCAAGAAAGCTGAGCACATAGGATGGGATTCTTCCTGCTGCCCTGAGCACAAAGACTGAAGCCCCACCCACTGAATCCACCACACCCACCAAAGAGATATCCCAAAGGAAGGTCAGCACTGCGGAAGGGACAGTCTAAGGGGGCTCCACGAGAACACTGAGTTAGGGGATTAAGTTAACTCCTACAAGGTAAGATCTAAGAAGAAAGACAGAGGTTCAAAAATTAATATTCAGATAGGAAGGAAAACTGTCAGAGATGAAGCATTAAGGAGAAACTTAGATTTATAGAAAGGGATGAAACTAAAATTAAGATAATTCTATACCTTATATAGCAGAGCATAAGAAAGTCAACTGTTACTAACAACTTTTACGTTTTTATCAGTTGTCCCTCAACCTTCATTCTTTTACAATTCAGAATCTTTTATGAATTATTTCTAAAAGTTCATTTCTAAACCTCTAAAAACACATTAAAAGAAGATGGGAAATGCTCATCATGAAAACTGTGTGTTGCCCTAGCCCCATGGTCTGCAAACTGCGGCTCCCGAGCCACATGCAGCTCTTGGGCCCCTTGAGTGTGGCTCTTCCACAAAATACCACTGCCTGGGCGAGTCTATTTTGAAGAAGTGGTGTTAGAAGAAGTTTTAATTTAAAAAATTTGGCTCTCAAAAGAAATTTCAATTATTGTACTGTTGATATTTGGCTCTGTTGACTAATGAGTTTGCTGACTACTGCCCTAGCCATTTTGGCTCAGTGGATAGAGCATCTGCCTGCAGACTGAAAAGTCCCATATTCTATCCCAGTCCCGGGCTGTGGACTTGATCTCCAGTAGGGGATGTGCAGGAGGCAGCTGATTAATGATTCTCATCATTGATGTTTATATCTATCTCTCCTTTTCCCTTCCTCTCTGAAATCAATAAAAAACACTGAAAAAAAACTGTGTGTAATAATTTTGTGCTCAAGGACTTAGTAAAAAGTTGAATCAAGGCAGGCTTTAACTGTCTTGCTTATAAACCTCACATTTATTTATTAGGAGGGCCATTTTTAATATCCTATTATATTAACTGTATCATAAAAAGAAATGTAGAGCCATGCCAATAAGTATAATATATATTAAACATTTAAATAATTTATTATTTTTATTTCCAGGTTTTAGTGCATTGTTTCCTAAGTAAAAGCCTTCCTTTGTCTTAGATATCCCTGTACATATGGAAGTCTAATTATCCTAACAACTCTATTAATGTGCATAAAATATTGGAAATTTTTATTAAATGTACTTTGTATTTGATATTTTATAATAAAATGCATAACAGTGATCAAACCGTCACAGACACTCAGCAGCCAGGCTCCTTGCTCAGAGTTTGTGCTCAGCTCCCCCTGCAGTGTCTGTCACTGTGTCACCCAGCGCACAGTAGTACATGGCAGAATCTGACTGGCGGACTGAGGCTTTCTCCAAGTGGAAGGCATTTGGTTGTTTTTGGTATGTGGCTACAAATCCTTTGCTGCTACCATTCTCATTGACCCTTGTGGCTTTCAGGAGGAGCTGTGGACCTTCTCCGGGATACTGAACATACCAGAAAAGAGCGGGTACTGTGTGGTTTCATAGGAGCAATTCACAGTCAGGGGAGCCCCTTCTGAGAGAGTCACTTGGCCTTTTGTCTGGGTCTTCGAGTCGCCATGGGTTCGTCCTGAGGAAAAAAATAAAAGAGAACTCTGTCACCTTGAGCTTGAAGCTCTTCAATAAAATTAAAGAATTTGCTCAGTTTTTTGGCGAAGTTTGACACACCAAGCTCAAAAGGTTGCCCATCACTGTATGCACCCCTATGTTCACAGAAACATTATTTACAACTAGAGTCCCAGTGAACAAAAATTTGTGCACTTGGAGGGTCCCTCAGGCCGGCGTGTGCCCTCTCCTAGTCCAGGAGCCCTTGAGGGATGTCCAACTGATGACTCAGGCCTGGAGGAGCAGGCCTAAGCCACAGTCTGGCCTCCATCCATGGGAGGTGACCAGCAGGCCAATCAAGGGGTGGCGCCGGCCAGCAAGAGGCCAGCCCCACCCCTTATCGCCCCGCCACTGCCACCTGCTGCTGATGGCCTCCCTCTGTGGGAGGTGACCGGTAGGCGAGGAACAGAGAGTGGCCAGCCCCACCCCCCCATCACCCTGCCACCACCAGTCACTGCCGCCCCCTGATCACCATCCACTCCCTCTGCTCACTGGCACCCGCCTTTGCTGTCCTGGCGCTGTCCGCTTGCCAGCCCCGCCCCTTGTCGATTGGTTGTTCCACCATTCCGCCGATTTGCATATTAGGCTTTTATGATATAAGATAGCTAAAATTTGCAAACAGCCCAAGTGCCGATCAGTGGATAAGTGGATAAAAAACTTGTGATATATTTACACCATGGAATACTATGAAGCCATAAGAAAAAGGATTTCTTACCCTTTGTGACAGCATGGATGGAGCTGGAGAATATTATGCTGAATGAAATAAGCCAGTCAGAGAAACACACATATCATATGATCTCACTTATATGTGGAGTCTAATGAGCATAATAAACTGACTAACAAAACAGGCCCAGAAGCATGGATTTATGGTACAAGCTAACATATTTCTGAGGGGGGTAGGGGAGCAGGGAGATGGGAAGAGATTAACCAAAGAACTTTTGTACATATTTGCATAACCAACAGACACAGACAATAGTGTGGGGAAGGCCTGGGTTGAGGTGAGGGCTTAGAGGAGGGGGACTAAGGAGGGTGGGAATTGGAGGACATCTGTAATATTGTCAACAATAAAAATAAACTAAATTTTAAAAAATGTTTTCTACCATCTATCTGCCACATTCTGTGGACTTGAACTTTATTCAAATAATGTTCCCCCACAGGTAAACCAGGAGCTAAGGATTTGTATCAAAAGCCTGGAGCATAAATTAGAACTCTCCTCTTGATCAGCTATCAAATTGTGGAACATATACCAGCTGATATTCATACAACAGCTGATAATACAATCAATGTGTGAGTGATTTAAAATGGCAGATTCTGGGATCAATCTCAACACTAATTTCATGAAACATTTCCAGGACTGAGACCCACTAATATGAAAATTTTACAGCTCCCGCAAGTGGTTTTGCTGCAGTCAGCGTGATACCTATTTCTAAGATTTCATTTGTGGTAACTGTCCTAGACCAAAGTGGTTCTCAAATACCAGAGAGAAAGCTCTGGGATCAGCATGGGGAAATGTCCCTATGACTACACAAGTTTTTTAAAACTAGTCATTTTTGTCTGGCAGTGTGGCTCAGTTGGTTGAGCCTTGTCCCATGCACCAGGAGGTCGTCTGTTCAATCCCCGGTCAGGACACATGCCCAGGTTTCAGGCTCAGTACCCACTAGGGGGTATACAGGAGGCAGTCAATCAATGTTTCTCCTTCATAGATGTTTCTATTTCTCCTTCTCTCTTCCTCTCTCTGAAGTCAATAAAAACATATTTTAAACAATAAATGAACTAGTCACTTTTATGAAATGCCAGCAGCAAAAGCAAGCACTTTTTTAGTTCTCTATTTATGACCATCCTACCTAATAATAGACAAATATGCAAATTGACCACACCTTTGCTACGCCAAGCCACGCCCACCAGCCAAGCCACGCCCACCAACCAATCAGGATGAATATGCAAATTACCCCAACAAAGATGGCTGCTAATTTGCATATCAAGACAGCATAGAAAGAAGCCAAGAGCTGCAGAAGGGAGCAAAGCTTCGGAGAAGCAAGCAAGCCGGGCGGGGGGGAGGAGAAGGGAGGAGCGGAGGCGGGGCTGGGGGTGAAGGAAGGAGAGCGGGTGGGCTGGCGGAAAAGGGAGAAAAGCAGGGGGGCTGGTGGAGAAGGCGGGGCGGGGGACAAGGGAGGAGAGCAGGTGGGACGGGGTAGAGTGCAGCAGGAAACCCTATTGCAGGATTTTTCCTGCAACGGGAATGCTAGTTCATTTTATAAAACAAAACAAAAAACCTCTGAGGGTTATTAGGATAAAGTTCTAGAGAAAGCCACATCTTCTGCAAAGCCCTGCAAACATTTATCTGTAGACATGAAGATGGAAGCTTAGCTCAAGCTGTTTCCTGGAATTCTCTCTACACAGATTCAGGTCAAGGGACTTCATGAGTCATCTGAGTGAACATGTGAATAGTCTCCCAGATGTGGACTTAAGCAATTCAGGCCCATCCCTGCCTGGTAATCAGTTAGTTAGAGCATCCTCCTGATAAACTAAGGTTGCAGATCTCATACCCGTCAGGCCACATACAACCACATACAAGGATTAACCAATGAATGCATAAATTAGTGGAACAACAAATTGATCTCTCTCTCTCTCTCTCTCTCTCTCTCTCTCTCTTCTCTCTTTCTCTCTCTCACACACACACACACAAATCAATCATTAATCAATAAATCAATTTCTAAAAAGAAATTCAGACCCCGATGCATAAATTCTTCTCCACCTTCTAAGATATAATGTCAGAACCTGCCACAAAACTATGCTTGAAAGGAATTTGAAAAAGCAGCCACAAGCTTCTATTCTGATATACAAGGAGAAGAACAAAATAAGTTGAGAAGATGTTGGGTTGAAAGTAAACAGTACAGCACATGGATATAGAAAGTTGTTACGTATATTTTTTTTAAAAAAATGTATTTTAAAGCAAATGAGAACCTATGGGAGATTTATTTTGCATTTTGTGTCATACAAGAGAACTTAAAACAACTTTAAGGGGAGATATTTGTTACATTTTTATTTTAATGGCTTTTTAAATGCATGATTTTCATAAAAACAAATTGTACCTGTTTAATGTAAACAATTTTATAAGATTATACATTTATAGAAACCTGTGAATCCATTACCACAACCAAGATAATGAACATACGCATCTCCCCCAGAGTTTCCCCATGTTTGTTTGTAATCCTTCCCTCAACCTTGTTCCCACTACCTATTCCTGTTTTCAGGCAACATCTCTGTCACATATTAGTTTGCATATTTTATAATTTTGTATAAATGGAATCATTTGTACTCTTTTGTCTAGCTTCTTTCTCTCTGCATAATTATTTTGAAATTCTTCCATGGTCTCATGAGTATCAATGTTTCATTCCATTTTGTTGCTGAGTAATAAGTATTCCATCACAGAAAGATAAAACAATTAGTTTATTTATTCACCTATTGATGTACATTTTAATTAGCCCTTGTTTGGGGTTGTTACAAATAAAGTTGCTATGAACATTTGTGTATACAATTTTTTTAAAAAAATGCTTTCATTTCTCTGTGGTCAATATCTGAGAGTGGAATGACTAGATCATTTGATAGGTATACATTTGAATTTGTTTAACTTGTTTGTTTTAGTAGCATTTTTGTAGATACCATTGGATTGTCTACTGGACAATTATGATGTCTATGAACTAAGATAGGTTAGCTTCTTTCTTTTTGAATTGTATGTCTTTTATACATCTTTTATATTTTTCCCTTGCCTTATTGCACTAGCTAGAACATCTAGTACAATGTTAAATTCAAGAGTTATGAGCCAAAATTCTTGAGATTAGGGGGAAGCATTCAGTCTTTCACCATCAAGTATGACATTTGATGTAGGTTTTTGTAGAGGCCTTTTATAAAGTTGGAGAAATTGCCTTGGATTCTGGATTCATTTGGAATTTGTAATGAGGAACAGAGGGTGGATTTGTCAAATGCTTTTTCTGTACCTACTGAGACTACTCTCATTAATTGATCAACTGTTGATTATCAGTCTCTTTGTATACATTATTGATAAATTGTCACAACAAAATATTAAAGAAGATATAACTCTTCCATTCAACAAATAATGAGACAAAGTTCCCAATTGCATAGAATGCAGTTTTTAATACAGTTTCCTCTGATAGCAACAATCTGTTTCCTGTTTTTTTCATCACTAATTATTTTCACAGAAAATTTGAGAGAAAGCTTAGAGGGTAGAAAAATTATTTATTCAGCCTTTGAAATATCTTAAGACAGTATGTTAACAGGTTCTTTATTTATGCAAAAGGAACTAACAACAAAGAATTAAATAATTGCAGGTTTGGCTTTGTCACACACACAAAAAAAAAAAAAAGAGAGAGAGAAGAAAAAACAAGGACACAAACTGCAATTCAGGGGCAGACCACTAGGTTGTGTCTTGACAATTCCTTTTAGACCAAGTAGACACTTGATTGAGCAATGCACTATAGCAAAGGTGTCACACTCTTCCAGACTTTTGTGAATCTACAGGAAATGGAAACTTCCTACATGGCTAGTTATCACTCTCTTCTTCTGTTCCTTTAAACTTTCTTACAATAAAGCAGCCTAGACCATAGTTCTTCAAATTATCCAGTATAAATTTCTAAAAAAAAACTTTATACCCTAAGTGTGGCTATATGCATATATATTTTTCCACAAAATGTTGGAAGCAATAGAAATGCACAAATGCCCATCAACAGATGAATGAATAAACAAAATGTGGTATATACATACCCTGGAATATTAGGCTTAAAAAGGAAAGAAATTCTGACACATGCTGCAACATGGGTGAACATTATACTAGGATATAATACTAGATGAAATAAGTTACAATATGACCAAGAGTGCATTAGTCCACTTTTATGAGGCATCTGAAATAGTCAAATTCATAGAATGAGAACTCAAATGGTAGGTGCCAGGGGCTGGAGGGATAGGGGGAATCAAGTGTTACTGTTTAAAGAGTAGAAATTTTCAGTTTTTCAAGATGAATAGAGTTCTAGAGATAAGATAGTGGTGCTTCTTGATCGACAATGTAAGCATACTTGATATGACTCAATTGTACACCTAAAATGGTAAAAATTTACATTAAAATGGCAAAATGTTAATAACTTAAACATTTTAAAGACACTCCTTTTCTGATTTCTACTGCACACATCTGCTTTCCAAATCCTAATTAATAAAAGGCTAATATGCAAATTGTCCTCTTGACCTGGAGTTCGACCAGGGGGCAGGGCCGGCCTGCCAACTTCCCTTGGTCCCTCACCCCAGCCAGCCCAGCCTGATCAGCAGGATCAAGGCAGGCCAGCCAGACCCTACCCATGCACGAATTCATGCACCAGGCGTCTAGTGTAAACATAAGAGTGAGTACAATACAAGGTCACTTATGAAACACCCATTACCATTCAAACTATAAGGCACTAAGACAATGGGGTTAGACATTGAAGGAGGAAATATTAGAGAATGAGGATTTGTGGATTGTGGAGCACTGATAAAACGAAGGAAGAGGGCAAGGAAGTGTGCAAATGTGCAACATGATGTCAAAAAGCTTTTAGAATTGTGGTAAGGTTAAGGACAAGAGTAGAAAAAAAATAATCCACACTCTGCTTCTTCACAATGTTTCCCTAGAGCCACTAATTATTGATCATTTTATGAGTAAGACTGGGAGGAGGCAGGTAAATCTTGAGCTCTTCTATGCTAGATTATTAATAAGATGGAAGAACACCAAGTTTGTCACATAGTAGGCACCTTAGAAAGTAAATGAGGGTACCTTACTTCAGCTAACAAATATAAATTAAACTAACTCATTAAACAATATAAAAGACTGTTGCCTGAGTTTTCAGTTCATACCAAGGTTAAAACATCATGGTGGCTGGTACCATGGATATGTCTCACCCAGTGGGGTGAGCTGGGCCATCCCTGGAGAAGAAACCTGGGTTCCCCAAGATATGTGATCAGTGCTGGGGCCTCGCCAGCAGGCAAGAGGATCCCAAGGCAGGTGCTGGGCTTGGAGGCCATGGGGGCATAGGCTACCAAGGAGACAGAACTGAACCTCACATCACCCTGCTTGGCCCCGGAGGATGGCAGGTTAGCCAGAGATGGGTAAGATTCCTCAGGAAAGGAACAACCTAAGACAGGCACAGTCGCAGAGGGGCTGTCAGGAGAAAACTTGGCGGTCAACATAGGTGGGGCACAGACCCTTACCCCCCCCCCCAACTTTGCAGGGGCCTGAACCTTCACCCCTTCTGAGGGAGGTCTCTTGCCCCCATGGCTGCTTCGCTTCCCATGCACAGCTCAAATCGGGACCCAGGCAACAGACAGAGACTTGGCCAACAGCAGCTGTCCTCTCACTGCAACAAGACTTGTTGGAGATGCCTTGTACCCATGGTGAGGGGAAGCGGGTGTTTGATATCCAAATCCAGCCTAGTACCAGGAATGCTTAGGGCCTACTCAAGAAGGCAAATAATCCTTTCCACTAATATACAAAGGGTAAAATAAGATTGCTGGTAGAGTGTTGAGTTTGACTGTACAATAGTAGTCAAGTTTTCAGAGTAATTTAAATTGGCTAATTGAAATAAGTGAATATTCTAGAAAAATTGATTGTAATGTATAAAAAGTTGTCCTAAAGTATTAACAAAAATATTTATTGGCAGTTCATCTCATGGTAAAATTGCATAACATGTAATGAACTTAAAGTAGTCATATTTTAGCGCAAAAAATTAAAATGTAAAAGCTATCAAAACTACATTATAAATTTCCAAAAGCCTCCTAATATTTAAATAAAAAAGGGGGTGATAGTAGAAGAATATCATGTAAAGAAAAATATCATGTAAGTAAATTACATATAGAAAATTTGTACTTTAGAAAATTAACTTTCATTTGTAATGCTAATAGCAAGACATCCATGAAAAACACACATGGTGTCAAAACAAGCCAGAGGAAAATCATTTGGACAAAAAATGAAAAAGGATCCCAAGTCAAAGTTATAGAAAGTATTCCTTTATTAACTTTTGGTCGAGAATATGTTTGTATATTTTCAGAAAACAACTCCAGGACAATGTGGATTCCTGCAACACAGAGGAATTGACAGGACTGCTCCAGCCATGAAGACAGAAGAGAAAGAGTCCAGAGATGGAAGACGCTGACAACACCTTGACATACTAGCAGACAGCAGCTGTGCTTCGCTGAAGGATGCCCAGAACCAAACCAGAGACGGTCGGACCTGCATCACCACCATTTGTCCACCATCCAGAACTGAAATATCAATGCTGACATCTACACATAAGGAACTGTTTGACACTGAAATAAGGACTCAAAAGAACTGTTGGCCCAGAAAGAAACTCACTACAGACTGATTCATTTGCCTCTCAGCATAACCATTATGGCTAGTCTCATTTTCGGTTCTTACAAGTGTATTTTTGTATCAAATGATCTCATGCATCTAGGGGAAATAATGAGCAACATAAACAGATGAACAAAAACAGACCCGGAGACAGGGAAGCATCGATCAGACTCTTACCTCAGAGGGGAGGGTGGGATGGAGGGGGAGAGATCAACCAAAGGATTTGTATGCATGCATATAAACCTAACCAGTGGTCATGGACAACAAGGGGGTAGGGGCATACATGAGAAGGGGTTTGGGGTGGGATGGGGGGATGAGGACAATTATGTGATACCATAATCAATAAAAAAATTTTTTTAAAAGAAGAAGAAAAAAATATAAAAGAGCATAATGTAAAAAAGAGAAAAACGGAAAGATTTCATAGCCTTCATTATTAAAAATGATGCCTTTAAAAAATATATACTCAATAAATATTTATTGAACAAATTGATAGGAAAAATCTGACAATTTTACATAGTTTTACTCATTTTTGAGTCAGATGTTTCTGAATTTCCTTAGTCAATTCTTCTAGCTCTATCTGTCACCAAATGGTAAGTTGTTTATTGTGGCTCTTCTTTGTCTCCAATAAACAATTTCAACCCAAACTTTCAAAGATATGGATGTTTTTGATGAATGATAACTCTACACATGGTCCATGAACCTAGAGAGGTATTTTCATAGAGTGTTTTCCCTCTAACCCTACTTACACCTGTGCTGCCACAGCCCTGGCCACTTCCTGTCTGTGATTACAGTTCCCCGCCTTGGTCCCTACAGCAGGTGGATGCATGAAGCAGAGCCCTGGGGTTTTGGTACACCTCCTTCTAACACATCTCTCACTGTGGGATCACTCAGGGCACAGAAATACACTGCTGAGTCCTCCAGCTGTGAAGCTGAGATGACAAGGTTGGCAGAACTCTTTGCTTTCTGAAAATTCACTGAGTAGCGGCCTCCTGTGGCATTTTGCTGGTTGTAAGAGTCCTGACGAATAAGGAAAATCATCGCCCCATTGCTGAGCCGCTTGTACCAGAATAAACTATAACTTATAGAACTGATGTGATATGTGCAATCCAGGCTCACAGCCTCCTTCTCCTGCACCAATATTGCTTGTTGGCCTTGAGTTACCTTCTGAGCAATACTGGATCCTGAAAAAAAAAAACACAGAATGTTATAGGATAATTGATGTGGGACAGAAAAAATATTTTTTATATATATGTCTCCTTTTTCCCCAATTGACCCCCACCCCGGGCAAGCCCCTGCTCCCCTGGTGTCTATGTCCATTGGTTATGCTAATATGCATGCATACAAGTCCTTTGGTTGCTCTCTAACCCCCCCACACTTTCTCTGCCATTTGTCTCTGGATCTATTTTTGTTCATCAAATTAGGTTGATCATTATATCCCACATATGAGTGAGATCATGTGATATTTATCTTTCTCTGACTGGCTTATTTGCCTTACCATAATGCTCCCCAGTAACATCCATGCTGTTGTAAATGGTAAAAGTTCCTTTTTTTTATAGTGGAGTATAAATTCCATTGTGTAGACATATTACACAGAAAGATTTTTTTTTACACCCGGCCGCCAGCTTTCCTTCCCAGGGTACCCTTAAAAGACTGCCTGTACCCCCTGTTGTAGGCCACAGAGAAGACCCATTCCCACTGGGGCATCCTTACCTAGCCACATTGAAGTTAAGACCACCCTCAGAAGACTGGAGACCAACATGTTCAAGTTCTTCCACTGGGTGGAAAATATCTTCTTTTCCTTCTTCAGTGTCAGGGCTCTGCAAGGTGAGGAGACTGACAGATGGAGAGAAGAAATGCTGAGCTATGTGCTGCTGCTGCCCCAGAACAGGAAACAGGGTTTCTGGTGCAGCACGTTGCTGTGGGTCACGTCAAACTTTCCATGTATTGGCTGAGAGTCTCACCCAACCCAAACTTCCTTTTGAATTAACCAACTCTTTTTTAGTTTTATTTTTCAATTGCCCTTTATGTTCAATATTATTTTGTTTTTATTTCAGGGGTAAAGTATAGTGGTTAGACAATCATATAATTTACAAAATGTTCTCTCCGATATTTTCAGTACCAACCCGATACCATACATAGTTATTACAATATTTTTTACTATATTCTTTATGCTGTACTTTACATCCTAGTGAATATTTTATAACTACTAATTTGTACTTCTTAATCCCTTATTTTTTGTTCACCTGGGTCTGCAACCACGCTCCTCTCTGGCACATTCCTAGGTTGCAGGTTTGATCCAAGTTGGGGTCCCTACAAAGGCAACTGGTTGATGTTTCTCTCTTACATCGATGTTTCTCCCTATCTATCTATCTATCTATCTATCTCTCCCTCTCTCTCAAATCAATAAAAACATATCCTAGGTAAGGATTTAAAATTTGTTGTAAGTATTGAGATCAAAATAGTTAAATGGGAATTTTCTACCATCTGCCCACCTCTCCTCCCCCCCAAAAAAAACCAATGTTCACAATTATACACTAAATAGCGTGCCTGAGGAGAAGTTCAGGAATCTAGCACAGAAGTTACACTGTGTGAGAAGCACATTGTGAGAACAAAAATGTCTGAGATTGGTAGCATGTTAAAGGGTAAGAGGACTGATTTCATTTTTCCCTAGTCATGCCTTCCCCTGTGCAGCATAGTGCAGTGTCAATAGAAATCTTCTGGGCCTTGATTTTTCCATAGCGGACAGTGAAAGTATGTGAGTGAGCCCCTGGCTCTCCCAACTTTAGGGGAAGCTGCCAAAGAGACTCGCCTCATCAAAGAGATTCTTGCCCCATCCATGTACTGAGGTGTGCTGTCCAGCTGGGAAGTGGGAAGCACCTAGAACAGCATCCAGGGCTCTCAGTGGGCATTAAAGGGGCACAGATCCTATTAACTGCAGCACAGACAGACGACATCAGGAACCTGCTCACGAGATGCTGGGGACACCTTGCCTGCAGATTCCCACAACTGGTCCACGAGCATCCCCAAAGCTCAATGCCTCACCCAAACACCATTCCACTTGGTGGACAGCTACCAGTGCACACAGGAGGGCAACAAGAGACAGCCTCTACAGATGGCTAGTTTGTAGTCTCAGAAAGGGTCCCACTCTGTAGGACTGGGTGAAACGAAACAAATTTGAGCAGTCAGCACCACCCTGCAAGCAATAGGGAAGCTGTCAACATACAGTCTGGTTTTGCAAGATGGAAAAAAGGTCATAGTGTTTGTAGTGAATTGTCCATAAAAGGGAGGAAACCAATACTGCTGTGAAGGTTTAATGTTTGAATGAGTCTAAGTATGTACTGACTCTGCATCTCTGACCAGCAGATTTATTACTTCATAAAACAATTTCCATGTATAGGTGATAAAGCAGTTAAGTGCATAGTAATTGTGCCCACTCTCCCTCACTTCTGACTTGGTTTAGGAAGAATAAACCAATAAAATAAAAGCCATGCGTCATGCATCCCTCTCCCTGTCTTCCAGGAAATGGACCAATCAACAGGCACCTTGCTTTTACTGGACTGGAGCCAGTGGTTACAGTGAGGAGATAATGAAAGTCATTGAGGTGTTGGGCTACAATACTGGCCTTTCTTATTCCCATGTTATGCATCTGGTGTAATGTGATGCATTTCCTTATAAGAAAAAAAATTAACTAATAACTGACAACCATAACTCAGCCAAGAGCAATTATCTCACCACACCAGTCACCAATTATTTAGGAAGAATATAAGAGATCTTGAATATAACCTACCTGGGACCACAAGTGGTATAATTGGGAAATTAATGATTAATGCAACATTTTTCATTCCATTTATTTATCCAAACATTAAAAGAAGTAACTTTTAAAAAAAGGTTGTGGTTAGTAATGTTTATTCAGTTGAAACATGAAGATGAGGCAAGGAGATTTGTCACAAGCTATCTGTAAATTATCCATTCATCTAATGCCTTTGTGCACTCCACTAATAATAGTAGGTAACTAATAAATACTTATAAATATTTTCCTATATAGCCCAGAAAGAAATATTTGAATCATAATTGGAGCAAAAAATTACAAGTCTAGGAATAGATTTAATTGTCTTAAAATAACAGAGTTTTATTGAGAAAGACATGTAGTATAAATAGAAAGAAATTATATGTTCTTAAATAATGAAATAATCAAATACACACATTAGGAGTTTTGATCCTCACAAACCAATATATAAATTTAATTCTATCACAAAGCTTAAATTAAAATTATGAGTAAATACCAGAACTCACCTTTCTATCTTTAACAAACATCTACTGATTATCAACTATGTGGAAAAGTTAGTATTGAATACTGAGGCTATAGCAGTGAATAATTTACAGTTCAATCTTTAAATTCTATGAGAGTATAAATGTGAACAAATATGTAAAGAATTTGGTAAAAGAGAATTGCTTTGTGTTTAATCAGAAGCTCACTTTCTAAAATCATGTCCTATCCTGATTTCCTCAAACACACACATATAGTATTATACCACCACTGGACTCTGAAAAAACATGTCACATTTTTAAAAAATAAAGTGGTCAGAACACATAGAAAAAACTGCCACATTTTTGCCACAAATGTAGAAGAAAATTAATATAAATCTGTAATTTACTACAATTTCTCACAGAACTATTAAATAGCAGGTGTTGCAGGAGAAGTCTTGATGAAATAGAAATGCTCAATTCAAGATATACAATTCAATGAAAAAATACACTAAATATTGATGGAAATGTAATTTAACTGTTAGCAATATTATCTGCTTACATAATTATCAATTTCTCATTTGTGCATTATACATATTTTCTATAATTGGAACGTAATAATTTATAATCAGAAAAAAAATAACAAATGTTGTTTTCAAAACACAACATTTAAAAGCCCAATCATAATAAAGATTGTGATATTGATGCTAAGGGGTTTTTTATAGGACAGGAGTTTGAATAGCAAATATAAAGTCATCTTTAAAGCCTAAGTTTCAAAATTAAACATTACTAACTCACTTCAAGAATCCATTATGCAACAATCACCCAAACATATGTTCTAACCCTTTCTGGGTCACCTTGAAACTGACCTCTTATTAAGTGTTTTTATACCAACACATTATTTTCCATTTGCAAATAAGCAATAAGACAAATGCTGTGGATGAAGGTCTGTCCCAGGCAGAGGGGACTGCCTCACTCGCAGGTTTGTGTACAGGATACAGGTGCCTGGGGAGCAATGTGTACTCGCTGCACAGAAGTAGACGGCTGAGTCTCCAGGGTGGGTGGCTGCGATGTGCAGGGAGAGATGTTTGGCCGTCTTATTCAAGAAAGCAGTGAGCCTTTCAACTGGGTTTTTGTCCTTATTTGAACGAATGCCTATAATGAACTGGGGACCTTTTCCAGGTTCTTGCTTATACCAAGGAAAGTATTCTGAGCTACTGTCAGAATAAGAACAGGTGATAACAGCGGTGTTTCCCTCCTGGACACTCAGGGTGGAAGAATGCTGATCCACTTTCTCTCCATGGCTGACCCCTGTGCAGAAAGGAAGAGTCAGAGAAAGAAGAAGAGTAACCAGATCATTAAACTTTATCATTTTCTTTTTCCACAGTAACTAAGGAAACCTGAATAAAGCCAGTGTTGCTTCTAAAGAATACCCACTAATATATTGTTTCCCATAAACCCTCAACTCACAGTCCAGCTGCAGCCACAGGAACATGAACAAAGCTCCAGTGGACGTCTTCATCGTTCTTCCCACTCAGGGTCAACTGTGGACCTGCGATCACAGCCAGGGGAGCTACTGCTGTTGTCAAGTCACCCCTCCTTTCCTCTGACAGTCAGAGGGCCTGCTCACATCCTACCCAGCCAGTAAGAAAAAGACTGTGCTTCTGCCAAAGCCCATCATTCAGAATCCACTCAAATGCACCCTCCCCATGTCCTGCATCAGCGGAGGTGCACTGCCACCTTGTGGTTACATTCACAACTACTGAACTTGCTGTTAAATGTTCTCTTAACCTGTACCTCTAAGGGACTCAAAACAGCAATTGGTCAAATAAATTAAGTCAGATCAGAGAATAAGGAAGAATATAGAGATCAAGGTTTGTAACTCTGCACACTACTGAGTCATTGTTAATATTGTGGAGTCAGATGCTGTTGGTATTTATTCTACAATGGCCTGGGTTTACATGTTTGAAATCTGGAAAACGCAATGGTTCACTCTCTTAAGCAAAAAAATATAAAATCTTCCTCTTCAAGCTGTCATACATAAACACAATGGAATACAACTCAGCCGTAAAAATAAATTAAATCTTACTTTTACAACAGTGTGGATGGACCTAGAGTGTATAATGCTAAGTGAAATAAGTCAGACAGAGAAAGACAATACTATATGATTTCACTTACATGTGGAATGTAATGAACAAAAAGAAACAAACAAAATAGAAACAGACCCATAGATTCAAACAACAGACAGACAATTGTAGGCTAGGTAAAAAAAAACAAAAGGTGAAGGGCTTAAGCAGTACAAATAGTAGTTACAGATTAGTCACAAAGATGTAGATTACAGCATAGGGAATATAGTCAATAATATCGTGATAACTATGTATGGGACCTGGTGGGCCCTTGAAGCAGCATGAGGACCACTCTATAAAGTACATGATTTTCTAAGCCCTTTGTTGTACTTCTGAAACTAATACAAAATAATATTGAATGTAATCTATAATTGAAAAATTTTTTTAAGTTTAAAATCCCTTCCTTTTTAGCTAAACCTGCCATCCTCATTTGTCTGTTATGAAGAAAAGCTCTTTCTAAAAGGAATATGTAAGGAAAAGATTAGAGTTTGAGGGAGAAGATCATTGGATATTTCAAGTACCTACTATCTCAAAGTCTGCTCCTCTAAGCTGATCTTGCCTGTGACCTTGCTATTCCCAGAGAACTGACAGTACCAAAGTGAATATTAGGAATCTTTCCTCAAGATGACTGTGATTAAAAGTAAAGGATTGAATCTCCATGATAAAGGAGCAGGGGATATCTTCCATGAGTTATTAATATTTCAACCATAGGAAACAATTTGACCCACAGGTTGGGTTGAATTGCAGTGAGAAATCTGACACACATTAAGAAACCTATTCGAGGCCCTGGCTGAGTAGCTCGGTTAGTTAGAGCTTTATCCCAAGACACCAAGATTGTGAGTCTGATCCCTGGGCAGGCAGGGCACATGCAAAAACAAACCAATGAATGCATAAATAAGTGGAACAACAAGTCAATATTTCTCTCTATCTTTCAAATCAATAAATAATTTTAAAAAGAAATCTATTTTAATGCTGTATGTCTTATATTCCTCAAAGTATTAAAAAAGTACAGCTTCTGAGAAAATCAAACTACATGTACGTTTATTCTTGGCATGGTTTAATTTGCTTATCAAGATGGATAACATGTCCTAAAATACAATTACTAACTCATATCCTTAGTAGAATTTTATCTAAAGTATAATCCAATTCTCCTGACATGGATCCTGCCTCTCTGGCCATCGCTGTCTCAGATCCCACACTCTATCATTTTTCTCCCAAACTCCACTACACTGTTCTTTCCCCAAGACATTGATAAAGTCCTTCAGTCCTGTGAGTTTCCAGAATTATCTTTCTCTGCCAAAAACCCTTTCTTATCCACTTTTACTTCTTGATTGCCTGTGTCTGCTAAAGAAATAGTACAAACAGGAACTGACCCAAATGGTCCCTGGGAAACCAAGACTACTTCATTTCCAAGTGGGAGCTCCTTTCTGATTATTTGAACTCACAGTTTCTCTGGAATTACAAAGAATAAATCTGATATCTCTCCCACATCTCACACCCTTAAAGATTACAGCTATGTTAAAGAATATCAACTGAATATATAAATATATGTGTACTAGAGGCCCGATGCATGAAGATTCGTGCAAGAATGGGCCTTCCTTCCCCTGGCTGCCGGCACTGCCTTCGCTCCACCAGAGCCGCCTTTCCTCCTTCTCACACTGCCCAGAGGCCCGGAGCAGCTGGAGTGGTGTGGAACGCCTGCATCGTCACCATGGCACCTGTGTATGCAAATTAACCCACCATCTTTGTTGGGTTAATTTGCATACTCACTCCTGATTGGCTGGTGGGTGTCACGAAGGTACAGTCAATTTCCATCTTTCTCTTTTATTAGTGTATATCTGTAAAATGTGCGTTTTTAAGTATATAAAATTTCTGCATTTGGAGGTTCTTTTATTCCCCATAAGATAAGATTCCTCAAATCTTTCTCTGGGCATATTTCCTTCTTTTTGGAGACATAAAGTCAATATTTGTCCTTTTGATAGTTATGGCATACAGATCTGATGGTGATGGTGTGAATGTGACCATTCATATGAAAACCAGTGTTTCATATGTTAACTATAGCACAGATATATCCAGGCCTTAGACAAAATTATCAGCTCCATGATTAATTCATAGAATATTGTTTTACCATCACCAAAATGTTGGCCTGAAAGACCTTCATGGACTGCCGCCTATATGAGTCTTCAAATTCCAATTACCATTTTTGCTGACAATATGTGAATTATGTTCATTATCCTCATATTCTCCCTTCAAAGAATGTCCACTTTGGATAATGAATATATGAGCTACTTCCAGGAAAGTCCTTAGAAATACATCTGTGTGTGTTAAGGATGGCACCATCACCTTTGGCTTCCTCTTACAGAAGCCAGTGAGTGATGGTCTGGTTACTGATACAGTAACAGTGGCTCAACTTTAGTCTCCTTTCCTGCCCAACGTGTCAAACATTTACAATAATTGGAATTCTCTATTCCAGTGGCCAAATGATTGATCGTGACCTTTCCAGAACCAGACTGCAGAGATCCTTAGTAGCTGGGCTTGCATTAGACAGTTTCTTTTTGCTCAGAAATATGCTACTTCAAGAAGGAAGCAAGGGAAATATTGCTAAAGATAAAATGAGAAAGTCCAATTTCTTTCTATTCCCAGCTCATTTACTATCTAATTGTTTTCTATTGGCATCTTAGATTTAGTTTCTGTTATAAAATAAGGTTGGACTAGCAAATATTTAAGGGCTCTTAAAACTCTGAAATTCTTTTCATGCTATGTAACGGAGAAACATTTATTGAAGACTGGTTGTGTGTAATATAGAGGGTGTGTGAGTGCTGAGAAATAGTCCTGCATCATGGAACCCTAAGACGATTTTCACATTCACATGTAAACTATTGGGTCTGAGATTTCCCCTAAACAACACTGGGGCCTCCTCAGTGACAGAGACAAGGTCCTCAGGATAAGTTTCTATTTGTGTTTTCATTTCTCCTATAAAATCAGTGATGGATCTAGATATCCATAGTAAGATGGGACTTTAACACCAGGTGTAAAAATAATCACAGACAATGTGATAAAAGTGGCTTCATGGCTAATCAGGGTAAACAGGATGTTCTTCTGGAAACATTTCTTATATGTATATCTATAACATATCATATAGAACCTGTAGGGGAAAATTTTTTTTAACACAACTAGGAGAACCAAGAGGAGGAGAATGAGCTTATTAATATGCAAAGCAAGAAACACTTTCTAAAACAACCTAATTCCATTATGCCATCTGCCATTTTTCCTTGCAAAGTTAATTTTGCTGTTCAAAATTCCCAGCCAGGACTTATTAGATGTATCATGGTGAACATGTTCATCCATTCAGTGGGTTGTCTTTTCATTTTGCTGATGGTTTTCTTTGCTGTGAAAAAACTTTTTAGCTTGATGTAGTCTCGTTTGTTTATTTTTCTTTTGTTTCTCTTGCCTAAAGAACTATATCAGTAAAAAAAAAATATGGCTGCAAGAAATGTCTGCAATTTTACTGCTTGTGTTTTCTTCTAGAATTTTTATGGTCTCACATCTGTTAAAATGGCTATCCTATATAAGAAAAAGGTAATATGCAAATTGACAATCACTCTAACACACAAGATGGCTGCCCCCATGTGGACACAAGATGGCCGCCACATGATGGTCGGCAGGGGAAGGCAGTCGTGAGTGATCAGGCCAGCAAGGGAGGACAGTTGAGAGGGACCAGACCTGCAGGGGAGGGCAGTTGTAGGGGACCAGGCATGCAGGGGAGGGCAGTTGGGGGCAACCAGGTCAGCAGGGGAGAGCAGTTAGGGGTGACCAGGCTGGCAAAGGAGGACTGTTGGGGGTGACTCAGGCCTGCAGGGGAGGACAGTTTGGGGGAACCAGGCCTGCAGGGGAGGACAGTTGGGGGGACCAGGCCTGCATGGGAGGGAAGTTTAGGGGGACCAGCTCTGCAGAGGAGGGTAGTTGTGGGGAACCAGGCCTGAATGGGAGGGCAGTTTGGGGGGACCAGTCCTGTAGGGGAGGGCCGTTGGGGGCAACCAGGCCTTCAGGGCAGGGCAGTTGGGGGCCACCAGGCCAGCAGGGCAGAACAGTTGGGGCAACCAGGCCAGCAGGAGAGGGCAGTTAGGTGTGACCGGGCTGGCATAAGTGGGCAGTTGGGGGCAACCACGCCTGCAGGGGAGGACAATTGGGGGTACCCAGGCCTACAGGGGAGGGTAGTTAGGGGCAATCTGTCCGGCAGGGGTGGACAGTTGGGGGGGACCCAGGCCTCTGGGGAGGCAGTTCATGGGGACCAGCCCTGCAGTGGAGGACAGTTGGGCGGGACCCAGGCCTGCAGGGGATGGCAGTTGTAGGGGACCAGGCATGCAGGGGAGGGCAGTTGGGGGCAACCAGGCCAGCAGGGGAGAGCAGTTGGGGGCGACCAGGCCAGCAGGGGAGGGCAGTTAGGGTGACCGGGCTGGCATAGGTGGGCAGTTGGGGGCAACCACGCCTGCAGGGGAGGACAATTGGGGGTACCCAGGCCTACAGGGGAGGGTAGTTAGGGGCAATCGGTCCGGCAGGAGTGGACAGTTGGGGGGGACCCAGGCCTCTGGGGAGGCAGTTCATGGGGACCAGCCCTGCAGTGGAGGACAGTTGGGCGGGACCCAGTACTGCAGGGGAGGGCAGTTAGGGGTGACCAGGCCAGCAAAAGAGAGCAGTTAGGGGTGACTGGGCTGGCATAGGAGGGCAGTTGGGAAAACCAGGCCTGCATGGGAGGACAGTTGGGGGCAACCAGGCCTGCAAGGGAGGGCTGTTAGGGGTGACCGGACTGGCAGAGGAGGGCATTTGGGGGCCACCAGGCCAGCAGGGCAGAGCAGTTGGGGCAACCAGGCCAGCAGGAGAGGGCAGTTAGGTGTGACCAGGCTGGCATAGGTGGGCAGTTGGGGGCAACCAAGCCTGCAGGGGAGGACAGTTTGAGGGGACCCATGCCTGCAGGGGAGGGCAGTTTGGCAGGACCAGCCCAGCAGGGGAGGACAGTTGGTGGGGACCCAGGCCTGCAGGGGAGGGCAGTTGGGAGAGACCAGTCCTGCTGGGGAGGTCAGTTGGGGGCAACCAGGCCTGCAAGAGAGGGCAGTTGTAGGGAACCAGGCCTGCAGGGGAGGGCAGTTAGGGGCAATCGGTTCAGCAGGGGAGCAATTAGGTATCGATCAGGCTAGCAGGGGAGTAGTTTGGGGGTGATCATGTTGGCAGGCAGAAGTGGTTAGGGGCAATCAGGCAGGCAGGCAAGCAGTTGGGAGCCAGCAGTCCTGGATTGTGAGAGGGATCCCAGATTGGAAAGGGTGCAGGCCAGTCTGAGGGACACACACACATACCCTCCCATGCACGAATTTCATGCACCAGGCCTCTAGTCATCAATAAATCTACAAATGACAAGTGTTGGCAATGATATGGAGAAAAGGGAACCATCATGCACTGTTACTGGGAATGTAGATTGGTGCAGCCACTGTGGAAAAACAGTATGGAGTTTCCTTAAGAATATGGAACTACCTTATGACCCAGTGATTCCACCTCTTGGAATACAACCAAAGAAACCCAAAACACTGACTTGAAAGAATATATGCACCCTATGTTCATTGCAGTGCTATTTACAATAGCTAAGATTTAGAAGTAGCCTAAGTGCCTATCACTAAATGAGTGGATACAAAAGCTGTGGTACATACACTGAGTGGCCAGATTATTATTATCTCTGAACACATAATAATCTGGCCACTTATTGTGTATCCTATATAATAAAAGGTTAATATGCAAATCGTCCCCTCGACCAGGAGTTCGACCAGCAGGCAGGCTGGCCAACCACCCATGTCCCCTCCCCCTGGCCAGGCTGGTCAGACCGCACCCATGCACGAATTCATGCACCGGGCCTCTAATACACACACACACACACACACACACACACACACACACACACACTGAGTGGCCAGATTATTATGCGTTCAGAGATCATAATAATCTGGCCACTCAGTGTATATATTATGGAATATTACTCAGCCATAAAGAAGGAAATATTACCTTTTGCAACAGTATGGATGGACCTAGAGGGAATTATGTTAAGTGAAATAAGATAGTCTGAGAAAGACAAATACCATAAGATTTCACTTATATGAGGAATCTAGTGAACAAAATAAACAAACAAAATAGAAGCAGACCCATAGATACAGAAAACAGACAGACAGCTATTACTGGATGAAATAGGTGAAAGGGTTAAGAAAAAAAACTCAGGGACACAGACAACAGTATGGTAAATACCAGAGGGATGAGAGTTGGGAGAAGGTGGAATATGGTAAATGGGGAGATAAATGGTGATGGAAGGAGACTAGAATTTGGAAGATTAAGTGCATAATGCAATGTGCAGATGATGTATTGTAGAATTGTACACTTGAAACCTATATACTTTTATTGACCAATGTAACCCCAATAAATTCAAATAAAAATAAAATAAAGAATGGAAAAAGTGCCATTAGGTAATATTTTTAGTGGATCCAGTTTTCTGAAATGCTTTAACTCTTCATGCAAATCAGTTTCATGTAAGAATGAGTTTAATGTGTTTTGGGGTGTTTTTGTTGTTGTTGTTGCTCTATGCATTTATGAGCGAATATTAATGCAGCAAAAAGAGAACAGAAGCTCACAAACACTCTGCACAGTTTCAGGAGATGCATTGCAGGAAAAGAGAGGCTAAGGACAACAGTATCCTAGGGTCATGGGTGGACGCATTCCTGGGGGAGATGGACCTCTGATCCCGGGGGTAGGGAGGAAGGGAGCATGAGGAGGAAGGAGGGGAGGGGCCTCGTTCATGGAGGAGGCATGCCTATCAGTGTCCCTTGAGTTGGAGGAAGCCCAATTGGTGGGCCCATGGGTGGTCTCATACCAGGTGGAGGAGTCATAATGCCTGGAGGAGGGAGTTGCCCAACCTGGTGCTTCTGAGTTGAGGCTCCAGCAATGGCTGCAACAGTGGCAGCTGCAACAGTGCCTCGTCCCTGTGGAGTCGTTACCTGTGGGAGGTTTCCCCAACCCCTGGGACAGGGCCTGCTAATCCCGCAGGAGCCTGCGGAATAGGAACACCACCTAGTACTCCTCTGCCAGCTCCCCTGCCAAGCCCAGGGCCTCCTGCAGCTCCTGCAAGGGGTACACGAGCGACCCCAGTATCTTTGCGGGGCGGTTCCTCCACAGTCATGGACACCAGGTTCTCCCGAGCAGCAACACCAGACCCAAAACCCACTTCTCTTCTCACTCAGGCTGCTTCGCATTCTCTGGCTTGATCTTCCTGAACTCATCACAATCACAAAGGATCAAGTTCATGATGTGCTTGTCAAAGGCCTTAAAGGTGCTGATGAAGATGCGTCCGTCCTGCAGGTTGCAGCACATGCGGTAGTCACGTGCTACAGCATCTTGCTGCTCTTCCCCATCGTCATGATTGTGGTTCCACCAAGTCCAACGTCCACATTAAGTGTCAGGATCCTTAAGACCTAAGGGAAGGCTACAGATAAAGGTATGACACAGGTTCTGCTACAGACAATGCAAGCTGGGGCAGAAGCTTCCAACAGTGAGTGGAGACTTTTTTTTTTTCTTCCCCCAGTCATTAGGGTCAGAGAAAAATTAGGAAAAAGTACAGATTTCTCCAATGTACCTCCTCCCTCCATATACATATAGCACCCCCCATTATGAACTTCCCCACAAGAGTGGTATATTTCTTACAATTGATAAGCCTACATTGACCCATTATGATCACCCAAAGTTCATAGTGTACCATCATGGGGTTTACTCTTTGTGTTGTACGTTCTGTGGATTTACACACATCCTATATAATAACAGCCTAATATGCAAATTGTCCCCTGGACAGGGAGTTCCACTGGGAATTCAACCAAGGGGTGGGGTGCTCCGGCCAACCAGGGGAAGGGAGGCCCCGGCTACGGACCCACCAGTGCACAAATTTCATGCACTGGGCCTCCAGTGTGTAATAACATGTATCCATCATTATAGTATCATAGAGACTAATTTCACCAACCTACAAATTATCTGTGCTCTTACTAGTCATCCCTCCAGCTTCCCTCAGTCCCTGGCAATCACTGGTCTTTTTACTGTCCCCATAGTTTTACCTTTTCCAGAATGTCATGTGGTTGAAATCATGTAGTACATGGCCTTTTCCAGTTGGCTTCTTTATTTAGTAATATACATTTTACTTTTCCCTATTTTTTCATGGCTTGATAGTTTTTTTCTTTTTAGTATTAAGTAATACTACATTGTTTGGATGGACCACCATTTATTTACCCATTCACTTATTGATGGACATATTGGAGGCTCCCAAGTTTTGGCAACTTAGAATAAAGGGGCTAAAAACACTGATGGGCAAGTTTTTGTGTGGAAATAACTTTTCAACTCCTTTGGGTAAAACCCAGGAACACCATTACTGGGTTGTATGGTAAGAGTGCATTCACTGTTGTAAGGAACTTCCAAAATGCTTTATTGAAGTGTCCTTTTTTAAAAATATTTCTTTATTGTTGAAAGTTCTGCATATGTCCTCTTTTTTCCCTCATTGACCGCCTCCAGCCCGCCACTGCCCCCTGCCCCAGGCCTTCAGCACCTTATTGCTTGTGTCCATGGTTTAGGCATATATGCATACAAGATCTTTGGTTGATTACCTCCCACCCATCCTCCCCCACCTTCCCTCTATGTATACACTTTCATTTTGTAGTCATTGACTGGCAAAGTTTACTGCTCCCCTTTGCTGCATGTCAAAGCCCCACATGGTGAGAGCATGCACAGGCCCAACAGGTGGCCCTGACAACTGCTTAGCTCAGACACTCCCTGCTGAGACCGTGAACCTGAGCCTGCGTGTGTTCCTGTCCTGTGTCCTGCTGCTCCATGTGCCTCCTTTGCTCACACACATGTTCCATCCCATAAGGGGATGGAACTCTAAAAGCACTAGTACAAAGGTAAAATTATTAAGAACTTCAAGACAGTGATAACAGAGCCTTAAACCAAGGGCAGGGTTCCTTCTGCAACCGCATGGGTCACATTCCCAGGGAGCTGGTCCTGCTCCCAGCTTCACTGGAGTCTGCCCATGTATCTTCATGTTAATTTTCAAAGTCCCAGTCATTCCTATCTATGCCAGATGGTACAGTTTGAAATTCAATTTGCATTGAATTATTCCACATGCAAGTTTAAGCTTCAGGTTTGGTGGCCAGAAGTCTTTATCACTGGCTGTAACAGGTAAGGGATATTTTAGGTTAATCCTGGAAGCTTTCTGCTCCCTTTCCCAAACTGTGAATGATGTTACAAAATCATGAGCAAAAATTTAGCCAAAATGCAAGAAGGGTTGATGTATTTTAATAAAACAAAATGACCATTTCCATGAGATCTTCTATAAAGGAGCTACTTAGAAATGCCCTAAATGGAACCCTTGTACACTGCAGCTGGGGATATAAATTGATGCATCCTCTATAGAAAGCATTATGGAGCATCCTCAAAATATTAAGAACAGAGCTAGCATAAGACCTAACAATCCCTCTTCTGGGTAACTACCTGAAATTTTTAAAAATATTTATTCATAAACAGGCATGTACCCCTATGTTCACTTCAGCATTACTCACAATAGCCAAGACATGAAAACAACCTAAGTTCCTTTGATGGGTGATTGGATAAAGAATTTGTGGTAATCATGTACTGTGGAATGCTTTGGGGCCATAGAAATGATGAAATGCTGCCATATGGGACGACATACCTGGTAGATGGGTGGTGAGAGTATCATCCTAAATGAATTGAGTCAGACGGAAAAGGACAACAACCATATGACTTCACTCATATGTGGGACATAAAACAGAAAGCAACAAATAAAGCAAACCAAAAAATAATAGACAACAGTATGGTGGTTACCAGAGGGAAATGAAGTTTGGGGGAGAATGAAGAGGGTTAAGGGGTCAAATATATGATGATGAAGGGAGATTAGACTTTGGAACGTTAGAACACAATGCCATACACAGATGATACAAACCTATGGGGGACCAATGATGTGAACATGATTAAAAGTGAGTCTTACATAGGCAGGCAATACAACCTGAATTGCTAAAATATGGCAGGAACATTTCTGAGGGCAGTTTTTTCCCCCAATTTTATTGCTTAGGCTTTCTTGAAGCAGATATTTATTAAAGGTACCCTACAACCAAAACTAATATATATATATATGAATGATCTAAAATAATAAAAGCATAATATGCTAATTAGACCAGAAAGCCGAATGACCTTTCGGTCGCCATTTTGCATGCCATTCCAGACGACCTTCTGGATGAAGCCACAGCAGTGGGGGCCGAGGCAGAGGCGGTTAGGGGCAATCAGGCAAGCAGGCGAGCAGTTAGGGGAAATCAGGCAGGCAGAGTGGTTAGGGGTGATCAGGCAGGCAGGCAAGCAGTTAGGGGCAATCAGGCAGGCAGGCAGAGGGTTTAGGGGTGATCAGGCTGGCAGGTGAGTAGTTAGGGGTTATCAGGCAGGCAGGCAAGCAGTTAGAGGCGATCAGGCAGGCAGGAAGGCAAGTGGTTAGGAGCCAGTGGTCCCGGATTTCAACAGGGATATCTGACTGACAGTTTAGGGATTCCTGCAGAATTGGGCCTAAACAGGTAGTTGGACATCCCCGGAGGGGTCCCAGATTGTGAGAGGGTGCAGGCCGGGCTGAGGGATCCCCCCTCCACATGCACGAATTTTGTGCACCAGACCTCTAGTATATTATAAAAATGTACACCTGAAATTTATATAATGTGAGTAACTAATGTCACCTTGATAAGTGTAATTAAAAACAAGAAATAACCTGCCCTGGCCAGGTACCTCAATTGGTTGGAGCATCATCCCATACACCAAAAGGATGCAGGTGTGATCCCAGGTCAGGGCACATATGGGAGGCAACTGATTATGTTTCTCTCTCACACTGATGTTTCTCTCTCCTTTCCTCTTTCTGAGATCGATAAAAACATGTCCTCAGATGAAGAATTTTTAAAAAAGAAATTACCTAAATGGATACTTTTGTTAGTAATATACATAAACACATTGTACAAATTAATTGATCAAAATAATTAATGATGCAATAGAGTGTTCTATACCAGGTTGCTTAAATTATAACCCCTCATGCCATACCATCTTCAAAAATTTATTAATAATTTAGTTCAAACCAGTCATTTATACACTACAACCCTCACTTTATCCATGTGTGAAATGAGAGTATTTATTTACAGTGTTATTCAGTACTGAAATAGATAATATATGTAATAAGCTTGATTGAGTGACAATCATTCAATAAAACTATTTTTCTTATATTTGGTATTTCCAGGAGAATAAGTCTAATAAAAGCTTTAAAAACCATTACACAGGCTCCTTCCTTTTGCCTTGAAAGTAGAACCATCTGCAGTTAACTGAGAAACTGACTTGTCTCCTTCTGCTTATTCACCACCGTGTATTTTTCAAAACCTTCTCAGCAGAGTAATTTATATGTCATTTCTGTGCTACTTGCAAGGGGACCTGCCTTAACAGAAAATTAGGTAGTGATATCTTTATCAGTTGTTCTAGTTGTTCCATATTAGAGCTTTTTACCTATAAAGTGATTTCAGGGAAGAAATAAGGCCAAAAAAAAAAGGTGAATGACAGAGCTGAAGAGTTCAATTTTAGGACAGAAACAAGTTTTGGAACATATATTTGAAAACCAAAGATGTGCAAAGCCTAAAGTGGGGCAACATGCCTGCCCGTGGAAGGGGTGGGGCTGCAGGCCCAGCTGCAGTTTGGATACAGGCTGCAGATCACCTGGCACCACTGTGCATCCGCTGCACAGAGGTAGGTGGCTGAGTCCTCCAGTCGGGAGGCTGTGATGTTCAGGGTACTGTACAGGTCCTGGGTATTCACTGTGGCGCTTAACCTTCCATTGTGGCTCGTCCCTGAACTCATGTGAAATAGAGTGATGAGGCCTCCCCCAGGATTCTGTCGGAACCACTGCACTTTGTACATAGTACTAGAAAAAGTGCACCTCAGAGTAGAGCTGGTTCCCTCCTGGAGACTCAGGACTGAAGGACTCTGTTCCACCTTTATCCCTTTCACCCCTGCTTGGAAAGAGAAAAATAAACACAAATGAGGTCACTGGGATAAATGATGCAGTTTCTAGACCTGTAAAATATCTCGAGAAACACCCAAATGGGACTGTATAAGAGCTCTGTGTCAGCTCTCCCTTCCCCCCACCCCCCCTGTCAGCTGTGGAACACTCCCCAGCTCCCCATCTGGGACACCCCAACTCACAGCAAACCTGGGCCCACAGAAGCCCCAGCAGAACCCCCAGGTGTCTCTCCATGACTTCTTGCCAAGGTGCTGTGGAGCCTTTGCCCCTGCTCTGGAGGGAGTAGAGTCCTGGACCAAGGCAAATTTTGTTCCTACACTCAGTATGTTTCACCAAACTCACTGAGGACCAATCACACCTCAGCTCTGTCATTCATCTTAACAGCAAACTCCACCCACATTGGCCTAGTGAGATGTCTCCAAAATTCTGGGTACAAACAGTGCATGATGTTAAGAGGCAATATATACAATTTATGGAGATATAAAGTTTTTTTCCCCTTAAAACACTTATATATGAGAAGTTTGTGGTTAGTGTTTGAGGGAGAGTGTAAGATGTTTCTGAAATAATCAATTTCTCAGTAGGTTACGAAGAACCTTGAAGAGTCCTAGGAAGAGTAACCTCATTTCCCAAATTGCATAGTTTGACAAAGAATTTGAGAATTCAGTTACATAAAAATTCTGATAAAGGAAAACTATCTCAGCATGTATTGCAGAAGTAAATGATTTTCTTGACATCAGGAGAGTTCTAGAAAACAAAACATATAGTCACCACTGACATAAAAAAATAAGTTCAATTTGCTTTGTGATAAATTAGGTATGTTTATGATGTCTGAGTTAATTTCCACCTCTCGCCTTCTCCTGTCCAACGCTTGGGCACCCTGTTGATCCACATAGATGACTCTGATCCACCCACACTTTACTGATTAAATTAAATATTGTCCTCTCCCTTTTCTGCTATTTTTGTTCCTTATTTTTTCCTCTATCTTCTTCTCTTAATTCTTGTTGCACTTACTCTCATGGAGATATATAAAAAGGTAGTCTATTTGTGATAATGCAATACTTTTCCGGTTAGTGGGTTTTAGGACATTAGTCCTAACAATTAAAAAATGAAAACAGGTTACAGAGCTATTTACTGTTGAGCTTCCATGCTCACAATGACCAGTAACATTCTTACTCCTGTATTTCTGCTCAGAGAATCATTCTCACATGGATTTATGAAGTATGGACTCCAGCTCTCTGATGCTTACATAAAGTGGCAGAGCTGAGAAACTAAGATGAACTTTACACAAACACTGTCTTCTCCCCTCCCCCCTCCTCCTTTATGCTGTCTATAATTTGACTGGCTCACATGCTCATTTTTCTCCTCTCTTAACTGTTTAACCTGCTGGGACCATAAGAAGAAGACACTAATAAAAAGCCTACAGTGTCCTCTGTACATAATGATGGTTTCCATATTTAAAAATTAAATTGAAATACATTTAAAAAAAAAAAAAAAGCCTACAGTGCCCCCTAGTGGGCTAAAATCATCAATATAGAGGACTTCAGACCAGCTAACTCAGCAGGCACACAACCCCAGTACCATTCACTCCATGTTACCTGATGAAGGAAACGCAGACAGAAAACAAAGTAACTAACTAGATTGAATGGGGATAATTAATGAACCACATTCTACTTTTAAAATATCATTTTATGAAAATTAATATCTTAAAATACTTCAGTAAGACTCAAGTTGTGCTCCTCATTTTCTGTAATTTGAAATAAATCCATAAACATTCATTAAAGTTTTAGTGTGAAGGGGATAATTTACCAGACCTTAAGAATGTATAGTGAATCCAAGATGGCTACAGAGTAGTGGCTATTACACTCATCTCCCCCCAGTACTAAACCAGAATTATAACTAAATTATAGATCAATCGACCTGAAGACCCAACTGAAGACCAGCTGAACGGAAGTCTTACAACCAAGGATTTACAGAAGGATTTACTGGTAAGAAAATCAGAGATGCACAAAGGGCTGGTTCCACACCCATGTGCAGCACTTGAGAATCTGGAGAGCTATCTAGCTGCAAAGGTCCCCCATGAGGAGCCAAGGTTCCCAACCCCATGCCAGGACCTCCTGATCAGAGCAGTAGAGCCAGGAAGAGGAGCTGGCTGTGAAAATCAGTGGGGATTCTTTCCACCAGGAAAAGGTGGGAGTCAGCTAGAGAACGAGGTGCTCTCTGAAAGGACCAGTGCACAGGATCTTGTTCTCAGCCACTCACAGGGCTTTGTGAAGGGAAGGTGACTCAGAACAAACAGATTCATACAGAGAGAACTAGGTTGGGTGGCCTGAGGAGCGATCTGGAGGATCCGCCCCAAAGATGCCTGTGTTAAATCCTTATTCTATACTGCCCACAGATGCCATCTTCCTAGGTGGAGCACTCCTATCCTTACAGCACCATCCTGAGGGGGTGCACGAACCCGGTCCTCCTGACTTCCTGTGGCCCCACCTTATCAAGCTCTCGGCCTTCAGGAAAGTCTGCTACAGCTTGGGCACAGTGTGGTCTGCCTTAGGGAACAATTAAGGAGATTCAGGTGAACCCAGTTATTATTGGAGACTCGGGGTGTCATTGGATTGTGTGGCTCTGGAACAGATGCCATTTCTCCACCCTCTGTGTGCCACGAGGGCTGCCGCCCAAAGGAGACCCACTAGCTTAAGGTGACCAGACGTCCCGCTTTTGGCGGGACAGTCCCAATTTTTAACAATTTGTCCCTCATCCCGCGGCGTTTTAAAAAAGTCCCGATTTTTGGAAAGAATGCACGACAAGCTAGGGAATGGCGGGAGAACGGGAAGGGAATATACGGTTTTCGGCGGCCATGTGGCTATTTAGCCAGGATATGAGTTTTATATTATTTTTGTTAATTTTATAATGTTAAACTTCAATAATAACAAATAATTGTTGAGAACTGATTATCGAGAACTGCTTATCAAAGTTCCCATTGTTGATCAGTTGTTAGAATTCGGCCACCATTGTTTAGACTTAATGAACAATGGCATTTTTGGGGATTGGCAACGACGAAAACATTTTGTAACTGTCTCTCAGACGATACACATCGTACTGCGTGCTAGTAAGCTAGTTAAACAAGTGATGTCATTACAAATCAGCTATTCAGATAATTTAGATAAGTAATTTATTTATTTATTTCATAAATACATAAATTTTCTTGAATTTAGCAGACGGTACTCATATTATTTATATTTTATAGTGGAGGCAAAAAGTCTAGTGCCGGCCTTGAAAGTGACACTTACGACTTACGTTACAGCAAATTCAGAGGAAAAATAATACAAGGTAGTATTGTTATTATTTAGAAAGAAATATAGGATTAAAATTAAAATAATTTTTAAAAGATAGTTACTTTATAACAATCAAATTAATTTAATTTATAAACTAACAATAAAATATGTTCATGTAATTATGTACCTACTTACTGTGTTTTTAAGCAATATGTATATAATAATTTATAATATAATTTTAAATTATTTTTTTTAGATTTTTAACATATGCATAAGAAAAGAGGATGCAAATTCAACGATGATCTAAGAAGTGAATTTCCTTTTATTAAAAAAACCAAAAGCGATTACAATATAGACCAAATTTTTAATCAAGACCCCCCCTCCCCCGGTCAGTGGTGTCCCGCTTTACCAATGTTAAAATCTGGTCACCTTACACTAGCCCCATCCTCACAACTCTCGGTGGCCCCTCCCTGCTGAGCGCAGACCCCGCAGAAAAGTCTGCAGGTTGTGCCCAGCCAGGACTTTCGTGCTTTTTTTTTTTTTTTTTTTGGAGGAGCTCTTATTGGGGACTCAGGCACTGAGTTGTGTGGCTCCAGAGCAGAGGCCATTTCCCCTCTGCACACCACCAGCACAGTCCCCCAATAGGAGGTCCACTAACCCCAGCCTCCTGACCCCCAGTGGCTCCTTCTTGCCAAGCTCATGCCCTGCAGAAAAGTCTGCTGGCTTCACCCAACCTGGACCTGCAATGTGCTCTTTTGGGGGGAGTTCTGGCCAGAGACTTGGGCAGATACTTGGTGGTGTGGATTTGGAGTAGGGGCCACTCCCCCCACCCAACATGAGTGCCTGACCAGTGTCACCCCACCTCCCAAAAAAGGAGACCCACTAGCCCTACCCGCCCAGCTCCCGGTGCCTCACTCTGCTGAGCTCACATCTTGTAAAGGAGACAGTGGGAAGTGACATCAGAGGAATGGCGGCGTAAGGGCGCGTCTATCCTCTCCCCCTGACATTTCAACAAAATAACCACCTATAATTCAACAAAGAAGTCCCTGCTCAACACAGATGCACGCCTGAGAGACCTGCACACTGGAACAACTAAGGTGGGCTCCTTGGAATAACGGGAGGTTAGAGAGGAGGGAAGCTGAACAGCGCAGCAGGGTGTCTGCAGCGCAGCAATCAACTGACGGCAACAGTCGTGGGCATCTTCCTCAGCCGGCCTAGACCACAGAGCTAACCCAGCACGTGGCTGGCTGTGGGAAAAGCCACTGGAGTGGCGGCCTTGTTTGGTGTCGCACACACAAGCAGTGAGAGAGTGTCTGAACCGTGGGGGTGCTCTGTGAATGGGGTCTGAGTTGCACGTGTAAGCTGCAAGTCAGTAGACACTCTCCCTACAGGGTCGCTCCCCACAGCCGGGCCTGGCTGCCAGCTTTCAGGCAAAGAAAGTAGATCGCAGAGCCTTGCCAGGGACTAGACTCCCAGGTCTCGCCTCCTGTTTCCCTTGGATTGTTTCCAGGAGTGTATTATCTGTAGGCCAAGAGCTGTTGCAGTAAAAACACAATTTCCCTCGGTGATTGAACCCCAGGAGGGGTGCTTGGCCTGGACCTATGGAGGTCAGGGGTCACCATTACTGTCAGGGAAAAACAAACCTCACCCCCAAGCAGCAGAGGCAGTACAGCCCTACGAAAGAAAAGTCGCAGAGGCTCAAAACTGTGAGGCCACAGAGGAAAAAAATAAATAAAAATCTTTCAATTCAGCGCCATCTACTGGAACAGAGTAGAAAGGCACCCTCAAAGATAAAGGGGAAAACAAAGGAGAACAGTGAACGCTTATGAACAACCACAACGATGACCAGAAAGAAAATGAAAAAATAAAATAAAACAAAACAGAAAATAAGCTGGAACACACGGAATTAAGCAAATTGACAGAGATTTCAAGATTGCAGTTCTGAAAATACTCAATGAGATGCGAGAAAATACTGACAGGCAATTCAGCTCACTCAGAAAACAAATCAATGAATAAAATGAGTATTTCCCCAAAGAAAATGAATTGTCCAAAAAGAATATAGCAGAAATCCTGGAAATGAAGCAGACAATTTAAGAAATTAAGAGTGAACTGATGAGCATAGAAAACAGAACCAATCAGTTAGAAGAAAGAACTAGTGATATTGAAGATAGGAATCAAGAAATGATGCAGATGGAAGAGAAAGACCTGAGAATAAAGAAATACAAAATACCCCTATGAGACCTCTCTGATTCCATAAAAAGAAAAATAATAACATCAGAATCATAGGCATAGCAGAGGAGGAAGAGAGAGTATGGAATGGAGAGTCTATTAAAACAAATAGTGGATTAGAACTTCCCAAATCTATGGAAAGAACTAGATCCACGAATCCAAGAAGCAAACAGAACACCTAGTTACTTCTATCTAAAGAGGCTTTCTCCAAGAGACTTGGTAATGAAACTGTCAAAAATTAGTGACAAACAAACAAAAAAAAATCCTCAAAGCATCCAGGGAAAAGAAGGAAGTGACCTACAAAGGAAAACCCATCAGAGTTTCACCTGACTGACTTCTCAGCAGAAACTCTACAAGCAAGAAAAGAGTGGAACCAAATATTCAAATGCCTGAAAGAGAGAAATTACCAGCCACACCTATTATATCCAGCAAAATTATCCTTTAAATATGAAGGAGAAATAAGAACATTCCCAGACATACAGAAGCTGAGCGATTTTATCACTAGAAAACCTCCACTGCAGGAAATACTCAAGGGAGTTATTCTACCTGAAACAAAGAACATACGGTCATAACACTACCAATAAGACTGCCAAAAACTTGCAGCATAAACAGTGATAATTTGTGACAACAAAAACATACAAGGGGAAGAGGGACAGGTATGAATAGGCAAAGGAAGATGAAGATCAGTTAAACTCAAAAGGGAAAAAACTATTGTATATATGCAACTTCACTTTTTATAAAACTAATGGCAACCACACACAGAAATTCCCCAAATAAGACATATAGCTTAAAAAAAGAGAAAAGATGTATGAAATACCACCAAACAAAAACAACAGATAGAAGCATAGAGGAAAAGAACCAATGGAGGCACAGAGTTACCAGAAAACAAAAGATAAAATGGCTATAGGAAGTCCTCATACATCAATAATTACCCTAAATGTAAATGGTCTAAATTAATCAGTAAAGAGGCACAGAGTAGCAGAGTGGATCAAGAAACAAAACCCAACCATATGCTGCCTACAAGAGACATCTAAACAGCAGAGACAAAGGTAAATTCTAAGTAAAAGGGTGGAAAATGATTGTCCAAGCAAATAACAGCCACACAAAAATCAGGTGTAGCCATACTTATATCTGATAAAATAAATCTCAAGATAACAAGAGACAAAGATGGACACTTTATAATGATAAAGGGAACACTACATCAAGAAAACATAACCCTTCTTAATATATATGCACCCAACCAGAGAGCACCGAAATGTATTAAACAGCTACTCACAGAACTAAAGGGAGAAACAGGTCAAAACACAATTATAGTTGGAGACCTTAATACCCCATTGACAGCTCTAGACAGATAAACCAAACAAAAAATCAATAAAGAAATATCAACCTTAAATGAAACACTAGGCCAAATGGATATAATCAACATTTATAGAACATTTCATCCCAAAACATCAGACTATACAATCTTCTCCAGTGCACATGGAACATTCTCAAGGATAGACCATATGTTGGGTCACAGAATAAGCATCAACAAATTCAAAAAGATTGAAATTATTCCAAGTATATTTTCTGACCACAATGCCATAAAATTAGAAAACAACTGCAAAAAGGAGGTTAAAAAAAAACACCTACAAATACGTGGAGATTAAACAACATACTACTAAAAAATGACTAAGTCAAAGAAGAAATAAAAAATGAGATGAAAAGATATATAGAGACAAATGAAAATGATAACACAACATATCAAAACCTCTGGGATGCAGCGAAAGCTATAATAAGAGGGAAGTTTATACCACTATGGGCCTATCTTAAGAAACAAGAGAAATTCCCAGTAAACAACCTAACATCACACCTAAAAAGACTAGAGAAAGAAGAACAAAAGCAACTCAAAGTTAGCAGAAGAAAGGAAATAATAAAAATCAGAGAAGAATTAAATGAAATACAGAACAAAAAGACTGTAGAAAATTAATAAAACAAAGAGCTGGTTCTTTGAAAAGTTTAATAAAATTGACAAACCCCTGGCTAGACTCACTAATAAAAAAAAGGGAAAAGACTCATATAAATAAAATCAGAAATGAGAGAGGAGAAATCACCACAGACATCACAGACATACAAAGGATCGTACTAGATATTATGAAAGCCTTTATGCCACCAAATTCAATAATCTAGAAGAAATGGATAAGTTCCTAGAAACAAATAGCCTTCCTAGACTAAATCATGAAGAACTGGAAAATCTAAAGAGACCGATCAGCAGTGAGGAAATTGAAACAACCATCAAAAACTCCCAAAAAAACAGAAGTCCAGGACCAGATGAATTCTACCAAATGTTCAAGGAAGAATTAAAACCTATTCTTTGCAAACTCTTCCAAAAAATTGAAGAAAAGGCAATACTTCCTAACACATTCTAAGAGGCCAATATGACCCTAATACCAAAACCTGGCAAAGATAACATACAAAAAAAGAAAATTACAGACCAATATCCCTGATGCATACAGATGCAAAAATCCTAACCAAAATACTAGCTAATTGAATACAATAGTACATCCAAAAAATAATACATCACGATCAAGTGGGATTCATTCCAGGGGCACAGGATGGTTCAACATTGCAAATCAATCAACTTAATACACAACATTAACAAAGGAAAGGATAAAAATCATATGATCTTGTCCATAGATGCAGAAAAAGCATTTGATAAGATACAACATCCATTTATGATTAAAACGTTCAATAAAATAAGAATAGAAGGAAAGTACCTCAACTTAATAAAGGCCATATATGATAAACCCTCAGCCAATATCATACTCAATGGTGAAAAACTGAAAGCTTTTTCCCGAAGATCAGGAACAAGACTAGGATGTCCTCTCTCACTACTCTTATTCAACTTAGTACTGTAAGTTCTAGCCAGAGCAATAAGGCAAGAGAAAGAAATAAAAGGCATCAAAATAGAGAAGTAAGAAGTCAAACTGTCACTTTTTGTGGATGACATTGATGCTGTGTATAAAAAACCCTACAGACTCTACCAAAAAAAAAAAAAACTGCTGGAAACAATAAACAAATACAGTCAAGTTGCAGGATAAAAAATCAATGTACAAAAATCCATTGCCTTCCTGTATACCAACAACAAAACTTCAGAAAAAGAAATAGAGAAAACAATTCCTTTTGCAATCACAACCAAAAGAATAAAATACCTAGGAATAAACTTAACAAAGAATGTGAAAGACCTATATACTGAAAATTATAAAACATTATTAAAAGAGATTGAAAAAGACACAATGAAATGGAAAAATATCCTGTGTTCATGGATTGGAAAAATCAACATAGTTAAAATGGCCATTTTACCCAAAGCAATATACAGATTTAATGCAATCCCCATCAAAATTCCAATGTCATTTTTTAAAGAAAAGAACAAGAAATCATCAGATTTATATGGAACCACAAATGATCCAGAATAGCCAAAGCAATCCTGAAAAAAAAAAAAAAAAAAGAACAAGGCTGGAGGTATCATGCTACCTGACTTCAAAATATACTACAAAGCTACAATAATCAAAAAACAGCATGATATTGGCAGAGAAACAGACACACAGACCAATGGAACAGAATAGAAAGCCCAGCTATAAAACCACACATATATGGACAGATAATTTTCAACAAAGGAGCCAGAAATGCACATTGGAGTAAAATAGTCTCTTCAATAAATGGTGCTGGGAAAACTGGAAAGCCACATGCAAATGAATAAAACTGGATTGCAGTTTTTCCCCCTGTACAAAAATTAATTCAAAATGTATCAAAGACTTAGACATAAGACCCGAAACTATAGGTCACATAGAAAAAAATATATAGGTACTAAACTTATGGACCTGGGTGGTAGATAACATTTTATGGACTTGACCCCAAAAATAAATGAATGGGACTACTAGTATATCAAACTGAAGAGCTTCTGCACAGCAAAAGAAGTGGACAACAAAACAAACAGACAGACAGCCAGATGGGAGATGATATTTGCAAACAGTAGCTCCGACAAAGGTTTCATTTCCAAAATATATAAAGAACTCATAAACTCAACACCAGACAAATAACCCAATCAAAAAGTGGGCAGAGGACCTGAAAATACACCTCTCCCAAGAAGACATACAAACAGCCAATAGATATATGTAAAGATGTCCAATCTCACTGGCAATCAGGGAAATGCAAATTAAAACTACAATAAGATGCCACCTTACACTGGTTACAGTGGCCATTATCAACAAGACAAGCAACAACAAGTGTTGGAGAGGTTGTGGAAAAAAGGGAACCCTCATTCACTGCTGGTGGGAATGTAGACTGGTACAGCCACTATGGAAAGCAGTCTGGCGATTCCTCGAAAAATTAAAAATAGAGCTACCATGTGACTCAACAATCCCACTCCTGGGTATATACCCGAAAAACTCGAAATCATTTATGTGCAAAGATATATGCACCCCTATGTTTATTGCAGCATTATTCACGGTGGCCAAGAGTTAGAAACAGCCAAAGTGCCCTATGATAGAAGATTGGATAAAGAAGATGTGGTACATATACACAATGGAATGCTACTCAGCCATAAGAAACGATAAAATAGTGTCATTTACAACAGCATGGATGGACCTTGAGAACATTATGTGAAGTGAAATAAGTCAAACAGAGAAAGCTAAGAACTATATGATTTAACTCGTATGTGGAATATAAAACTGAAACTTATGTACACAAACAGAAGTGCGGTGGTTGCTAGAGGGAGGAGGTGGGGGAAGAAAGTGGTCCTGATATGAGGTGACAGGAGAAGATTTGACTTTGGGTGGTGGGCATATGGTCTTATATACAGATCTTGCAAATTAGAAATCCATACATGTAACCTATATTTTCATGTAGACTAATGTCACCCCAATAAAATCCTATATAACAAAAGGTAAATAAATAAATAAATAAATAAATAAATAAATAAATAAATAATTTTTTAAAAAAAAGAGAGAGACAATGGGCTGAGGCAGCCTAAACTTACTCTACAGACTTTGGAAGGTTCTCAGGGAAGGCCAGGAAGCCATGGGGGTGGCAGGGAAACCCACAGGTATAAGTGATCTTGGTATGTCTTGGGCCTTTTGCTGACTTGCCTTTGGGCTTGAAGCTGGTGGAAGCTGACCTTGGTGTACAGCTTGGCCCCTCCCCTACACAACCACGCCCATCAGAGGCAATCACAAACTGTGGATCTCTTGGTAGCATCCCAAGGCTGGTTACAGTCAGCATTTGACATTGACCTGTACCAGAGTCCCTCCCAAGAGGTCCCAGAACCAATGCAACCAATGATGGGCTTAGGACCACAGTAGAGCACATAACAAAAGACACATCATAGGGGTAAAAGGAGGAGAAGAGAGAGAGGAAGGGATCAAGAATCAATTTGAGGCCCAGCCCATGTGACTCAGTGGTTGAGAGTCACCTTATGAACCAGGAGGTCTCGGTTTGATTCCTGGTAAGGGCACATGCCCAGATTGTGAGCTCGATCACTAGTGAAGACTAGACTGAGTTACTTGGGAAAGAAGATTGGTCTTGCCTATCTCCAGTGCACGGGTGGCACCCCTCATCCACCTGCTGGACAAAGGGAAACAAACAGCACTGGTCTGGAAATCTGGGCCTGCCCTGCCCAACCTGACAGCACAGGGGAATTGGGCATCTGGCCAATTCAGAGTCCCAGTGGACCTGGGAGTTTTAGCTCCAACTTGCTGTTGCCAGCTACACAGAAATATTGGATTCCAAGTGAGGGTGGGTTTTTTTTTTAATCTCTTCCTACTTAGTTAGGCAGTGCGGGGTGCCCAAGAACTATGCAATGCTGGGTTTTTGTGACTGTATCTCCAAGATGGGCTTCTGTCCGGGAGTCAGACAGGCAAGTGCTGGGCACTGTGGCTGCATTATGGGGAAGCAGATCTGAGGTCAGTCCACACAGTCCTGGGAAGAACATATAGATTGTATGCACTACCCGAAATGGGAGACTGTGTGAATCACCCTTGGACCCTCACTGAGTGCAGTTCCAAGGGGAAAGGAAGAGCAGCTCAGAATAGGGACATTCAAAGTGTGAGACCTGTGGCAAACCCAACCCTGGATTCCAGAGGCCCCAAACACCAGACTACTAGGGCCTCTGCCTTGTCTGAGATTTGGACAGGATGCCTGCCGAGGGCCAGACTGGGACAGTGTCTAACATTGCCTTTCATCAATGAACCTGACAGGAGGCAGAGACTGGCACACCAAGTGGCCAGATTCAAACAATATCAGAGGAGGATCCAACATGTTTCACAAACATCATATCCAAAGGGTGACGGGAACAGGCACAAAAATCTTCTGAGGCAAACTCCGCTTTTATCTTTTTTAACCTTCTATTTATTCTATTTCAGTTTTTTTTCTTTTATTTTCTTTTGTCTTTCATATCTGTTATTTGTCTCTTTCCTTTTCTTCTTTTATTTTTCTCTTTCCTATTTTTTCATTTTCTTTTACTATTCTTTATTTTATTTATTTATTATTTTTATGTCTATTTTTCTTTTATCTTTCTTCTTTCCTTTCATATTCTCTTTTTTGCTTCTATTTTTCTTCTCTAATTGTTTTTGTCTCTTGTCTTCTTTTGTATCTTTCTTCTATTTTGTTCTTGTTGTTGTTATTGTTGGTTTTGGTTTCGTTTTGTTCTGTCAGCACCTGAACAACAGTTTGCACAATATGATAGATGTTGAGCCTCACAGTCAGTCAGGCTCAGGATAGAGCCTACCCACTAATGGGACAACAACAATCAAGACCCAATTACAACAGGAGGGCCCACCTAACCCACACAAGAGACATTCCTAGAGCACTCAGCTCAGGAGATAAAGGAGATTACACCACTGGATCCAACAGGACATCCACTAGAGTAGGCCACGTCACCAAGACTGGGAATCATAGCAATTCTATCTAATACATAGAAACAAACACAAAGAGACAGCCAATACAGGGAGACAACAAAACTAGCCCAAATTGAAAGAATCGGAGAAGTCTCCAGAAAAGACCTAAATGTAATGGAGGGAAAGAAATTTATCAGAAACAAAGTTCAAAGTAATGGTTATAAGGGTTCTCAGCAGCATAAAACGAACATAGAAACCTAGAAAGATAACCAGTCGGAAATGAAGATGAACATATCTGAAATAAAAAAATACACTAGAAGGAATAAACAGTAGATTCAATGAAGCAGAGTGTCAAATCAGAAAATTAGAAAACAAGATGGAAAAAAATCACTTAGAGCAGCAAAAAAAAAAGTAATAATTTAAAAACATGAGGACAGTTTAAGAAAATTTTAGGTCAACATGAAACATAACAACATCTGCATAATAGGGTACCATAAGAAGAAGAAAGTGAGCAAGGGGTAGAAAACCTGTTTGAAGAAATAATGACAGAAAAATTGGTGAAGGAAAAGGTCACACAGTTCAGGAAGCACAAAGAGTTCCAATCAAGATGAACCCAAAGAGACCAACAATAAGACACATTATAATTAAAATGGCAAAAGTTAAAGAGAAAGAGAGAATCTTAAAGGCAGCAAAAGAGAGACCTACAAGGGAGTTCCTAAAAGGCTGTCAGCTGATTTCTCAACACAAATACTATAGGCCAGAGAAATTAGCATGAAGTTTTCAAAGTAATTAAAAGCAAAGATTTCACAGGCAAAAAAAAAAAAGGGAGGGGGGGTGGAGGAGCTAAAAGAGTTCATTTTCAGCATTGCAAGTAATGTTCAAGGAACTGTTGTAATAAAAAGAAATAGAGAGAACAATGTAGGTATAAAGAAAAAATGGAAATAAGTATCTATGGATAATAAACTTAAATGTAAATATATTAAATGCTCCAACCAGAAGACATAAGTTAGTTTAATGGATAAGAAAACATGACCCATATAGAGGATGTGTACAAGAAATCCACCTCAGAATAAAAGATTCAAACAGACAGAAAGCAAAGAAGTAGAAAAAATATTCCATGCAAATGGAAATGAAAAGAGAGCTAGGGCACCAATACTTGTATCTGACAAAATAGACTTCAAAACAAAAGCTATAACAAGGGAGAATGAAGGATACTACATAATATTAAAAGGATTATTCCAACAAGAGAATATAATCCTTAATATATTATATGCCTATATGTATTTGGATATATAGGCATCCAAAATAAAAGCACCTAACTATATTTTTAAAAACTCTTGGAAGACTTGAAGGCAGAGATTGATGGAAAGACAGTCATAACTTAGCATGGGACTTTAACACCCCACTGGCATCACTAGATAGATCTTCTAGACAAAAAAAATCAACAAGGAAACAGCGGCCTTAAAACACCACACTAGATCAGATGGATTTGATTGACATTTACAGAACATTTAATCCCAAAGCAGCAGAATACACATTCCTCTCAAGTGCCCATGGATCATTCTCAAAGATAGATCTCAAAGATGTTAGGTCATAAAATAAGTCTTTATAAATTTAAGAAAATTGGAATCATATCAAGCATCTTTCTAGATCACATGGCATAAAACTAGAAATCAACTACAGTTTTTAAAACACTCAAAAACATTCAAGCACATTAAGGCTACACAGCTTGTTATTAAATAATGAATAGACTATCAATGAGATCAAGGAAAAAATAAAAAACATCCTGAAACTAATGAAAATGAGCACCCAACAACCCAAAATCTAAAGAACACAACTAAAGCAGTGCTGAGAGGGAAGTTCATACCATTATAGACCTACCAAAAAAAAAAAGAAAGAAAAAGAAAAAAACTCTAATAAACTATCTAAGCATACAGCTAAAAGAATTAGAAAAGAAACAACACGAAAAGCCCAGAGTGAGTAAAAGGAAGGAAACAATAAAGATCTGAGTGGAAATAAATGACACAGAGACTAAAAAACAATGCAAATGATCAATGAAACCAAGAGGTGGTTCTTTGAAAAGATAAATAAGATTGTGAACCTTTAGCAAGACTTATTAAGATGCAAAGAGAAAGGACCCAAATAAATAAAATCAGAAATGAAAGAGGCGAAGTAACAACTGACATCACAGAAATACAAAGGATTGTAAGAAAATACTTTGAAGATTTATATGACAACCAACTGGACAACCTGGGCCAAATGGACAAATTCCTAGAAATATTCTATCTGCCAAAACTCAGTCAAGAAGAATCAGAAAACTTGAATAGGCCAATAACAGTGGGTGAAATTGAAGCAGTAATCAAAATACTCCCAGTAAACAAAAGCCCTTGACTGAATGGCTTCACAGGTGAGTTTTACCAAACATTCAAAGAATTAACACCAAGCCTCCTCGAACTATTCCAAAAACTTCAAGTGGAGAAAAGACTTCCAAGCTCTTTTTACGAAGCCAGCATTATCCTAAATCCAAAACCATAAAGACACTACAAAAAAGAAATCTATAGACCAATACCCCTGATGAACATAGATGACATTGATGCTGTGTATAAAAAACCCTACAGTCTCTACCAAAAAAAAACTACTGGAAACAATAAACAAATACAGTCAAGTTGCAGGATACAAAATCAATGTACAAAAATCCATTGCCTTCCTGTATACCAACAACAAAACTTCAGAAAAAGAAATGGAGAAAACAATTCCTTTTGCAATCATGTGCAGCTATCTTAAGCTCTCAGGTTGAATTTTATTTTAGGACAAAAGCTAACATGGAAGTTCTTTAACAGAACATGCAGGGTATTTCTGTTGTTAGAAGAAAATCAATTTTCTTGAGCATATTAATACAGTACTATATATTCTCATGTACCTATTGTGGTCCTACCTATAATCCACTGAATGTCAGAAAAAGTATCGGGTTGAAATCAGAGGAAGTAATAAAAAGTCGTCTTCATTGAGTGATTCTTCACTTTCCAGCACTGTACCCTAATATAGTAGCGTGATTGACATTTATTATATGCCTACTTAATATTTGATAAATTAAACAGAAATAAATAGTCTTTCATTGAGGATTCGCTACCACATGACATACAATATTTCCTCAGTTTTAAAATATTACCAATTTTAAGAAATGCTATCTTTTTAATAATTTTTTTCAGGAGAAAAAAAATACCTATCTTACCAATAGTCAAATATTTCTGAATTTCTTTATCATTTTTTAAAGAAGAAACATCGTATTTGAAGTTACCAAATCAATAAAGAGTGATCTTAGATCAACATCTTAATCTTACTCTGTTTTATTCATTCTAAGATAGCTAACCAATGTGAGTCAGGCAAGGAATACTAGTCCTATGCAGATTTAGTATCAAAAATGCTTTCTACTATCATCTATTTGCCACATTTTGTGGCCAAACTTGAATAAAATAATATTCCCCCACAGGACAGAGAACCCAGGAGATGCCTCAAAAACCTGGAGCATAAGTTAGAGCTCTCTTGTTTATCTGTTATCAATTGTTAAAGATATACCAGTTGATACAACAGTGGATAGTAGAATCAATGTGTGAGTAATTTAAAAATATAGACTCTAGAATCTCAACACTAATTTTATAAACCATATATTTTAGATTTGAGTCCTACTATTCTGGATTTTTTAAAAGCTCCCCCAAGTTGTTTTTGTTACAGTGAGCCTGATATCCATTTATAAGATTTCATTTGTTGTAACTGTCCTAGACCAAGGTGGTTCTCAAAAATCAAGGAGAAAGCTCTGGGATCAGCATGGGGAAATGTCCCTATGACTACACAAATTTTTTTAAATTTCTTTATTGATTAAGTTATCACATATTTGTCCTCATCCCCCCATTCCCATCCCACACCCCTCCCTACGCATGCTTCCACCCCCCTGTTGTCCTTAACCACTGGTTAGGCTCATATGCATGCACACAAGTCCTTTGGTTGATCTCTCCCCTATATTCCCACCCTACCCTACCCTCCCTCTGAGGCCCGACAGTCTGATCCATTCCTCTGTTCTCGGAAGCTAAGCAGGGTTGGGCCTGGTTAGTACTTGGATGGGTGACTACACAAATTTTTAAAAAGTAGTCATTTTTATGAAGTGCAAAAGCAAGCACTCTTTTAGTTCCCTTTTTATGACCATTCATTTGTTTTATAAAACAAAACAAAAAACATTTGCATATAATCAGGATAAAGTTCTGGAGAAGGACCCATTTTTCTGTAAGGCCCTGCAAACATTTATCCATAGACACAGGTATAGAAGCTTAGTTCAGGCTGTTTCCTGCAGTTCTTTCTAAACAGATTCAGATCAAGGGCCTTCATGGGTCCTCTGAGTGAACGTGTGAATAGTCTCCCATATGTGAACTTAAGAAATTCAGGCCCAGATAATTATGTCAAAACCTGCCACAAAACTATACTAGAAAGAAATTCTTTTTATTTTAATTTTTTCTTCATTGATTAAGGTATTACATATGTGTCCTTATCCTCCCATTGACCCCTCACTGACCCACCCCCAATCATGCCCTCACCCCCTTGGTGTCTGTGGCCATTGGTTAAGCTTATATGCATGCATACAAGTCCTTTGGTTGATCTCTCCCTTACTCCCACCCTCCCCTACCTTCCCTCTGAGGTTTGACAATCTGATCAATGCTTCTCTGTCTCTGGATCTGTTTTTGTTCATCAGTTTATGTTGTTCATTATATTCCACAAATGAGTGAGATCGTGTGATATTTATCTTTCTCTGACTGGCTTATTTCACTTAGCATAATGCTCTCCAGTTCCATCCATGCTGTTGCAAATGGTAAGAATTCCTTCTTTTTTATAGCAGTGTAGTATTCCATTGTGTAGATGTACCATAGTTTTCTAATCCACTCATCTGCTGATGGGCACTTAGGCTGTTTCCAAATCTTAGCTATGGTAAATTGTGCTGCTGTGAGCATAGGGCTGCATATATCCTTTCTGATTCGTGTTTCTAGTTTCTTGGGATATATTCCTAGAAGTGGGATCACTGGGTCAAATGGCAGTTTCATTTTTAGTTTTTTGAGGAAACTCCATACTGTTTTCCACAGTGGCCGCACCAGTCTGCATTCCCACCAGCAGTGAAAGAGGGTTCCTTTTTCTCCACATCCTCGCCAGCATTTGTTGTTTGTTGATGATAACCATTCTGACAGGTGTGAGATGGTACCACATTGTCGTTTTGATTTCCATCTCTCGGATGATTAGTGACTTTGAGCATGTTTTCATACGTCTCTTGGCCTTCCTTATGTCCTCTTTCGAAAAGTATCTATTTAGATCCGTTGCTTGATTGGGTTGTTTATCTTCCTTTTGTCTAGTTGTATGAGTTCCCTGAAAATGTTGGAAATTAAACCCTTATTGGAGATAACAATATTGAATGATTCCACTTTTATGAGGTATAAAATAGTCAAACTCATAGAATGAGAACTCTGGTAGTTGCCAGGGTCTAGGGGGTGTTTGGGGGAATGCAGTGTTACAAATACAGGAGTACAAATTTTCAGTTTTTCAAGATTAATAGAGGTCTAGAGATAAGAGAGTGCTGCTTCTTGAACAACAATGTAAGTGTACTTAACACCACTCAATTTTACACTTAAATTATTAAAATGGTAAAAAAAATTATGTTAAAATAGCAACATTTTAATAAAAATTTATAAAGACACTTTTAAAAAATATTTCTACTGTGTACATCTGCTTTCCAAATGTAAATATAAGAGTGAGTTACAATACAAGATCACTTAATAAACATCCATTACCATTCACATGTTATGGCACAGACAGAATGGCATTAGAGGTCGGAGGTGGAAATAGGAGAAAATGAAGATTTTTTAAAATTGTGGAACATTAAACAAAGAGAGCCTGGACATGTACAAATGAGTCACATGATGGCAAAAAAAGGCTTTTAGAAGAGTGGTAAAGTTTATGGCAAGAGTGGATAAAGATACTTCACACTCTGCTTCTTAACAATGTTCCCCTAGAGCCGTGGTCGGCAAACTGAAGCTCGCGAGCCACATGCGGCTCTTTGGCCCCTTGAATGTGGCTCTTCCACAAAATACCACAGCCTGGGAGAGTCTATTTTGAAGAAGTGGCATTAGAAGAAGTTTAAATTTAAAAAATTTGGCTCTCAAAAGAAATTTCAATCATTGTACTGTTGATATTTGGCTCTGTTGACTAATGAGTTTGCCGACCACTAATTATTGATCATTTTATTAGTAAGACTGGTGGGAAGCAGGTAAATCTACATAATGGAAATGAGCTCTTCCATGCTAGAGTGTTAATAAGATGAAAGAACACAAAGTCTGTCACATAGTAGGTGCCTTACTAAAGTAATGAGTGTACCTTAACTCAGCTAGCAAATCTAAATTAAAGTAACTCATTAAACAATATAAAATAGCATAACCTATAAAAAGAGGAAAACCACAGAAAGATTTCACAGGCTTCCTTATTAAAAACAATGCCTATAACATAAAGTATACTCAATAAATTTATTGAACAAAATTGAAAGGAAAATCTTACAATTCCACATACTTTTACTGATTTCCAAGTGAGATGTTTCTGAAGTTCCTAAGTTGATTCTTCTAGCTCAATCTGTCAATAAATGTCAAGCTGTTTATTGTGGCTGTTCTTTCTCTCCAGGAAATAATTTCAACCAAAATTTATAAGGATATGAAGGTTTTTTGATGAATGATAACTCTACATGGTCTATAAACCTAGAGAGGTATTTTCATAGAGTGTTTTCCCTCTAATCCTACCTACACCTGTGCTGCCAGAGCCTTGGACACCTCCTGTCTGTGATTACAATTCCCTGCTTTGGTCAGGTGTATGCAACAAGGAAAGTCCTGGAATTTTGCTCCTTCCAACACACCTCTCAACTGTAGGCTCACTCAGGGCACAGAAATACAATGCTGAGTCCTCCAGCTGTGAAGCTGAGATGGCAAGGTTGACAAAACTCTTTGCTTTCTAAAAATTCAATGAGTAGCGACCTTCTGTGGCATTTTGCTGGTTGTAAGTGTCCTGACAAATAAGGAAAATCATCACCCCACTGCTGAGCCGCTTGTACCAGAATAGACTATAACTTGTAGAACTGGTGTCATATGTGCAATCCAGGCTCACAGCCTCCTTCTCCTGCACCAATATTGCTTGTTGGCCTTGAGTTACCTTCTGGGCAATACTGGATCCTGAAAGAAAAAAAAATACAAGCAGAAGGATTTGGAAATTATTTTATAGACCCTGCTACTTTTCCTTTCCAGGGTACCCCCGATCCTTAGGTCATAAAGGAGACCCATTACCACTGGAGCTCCCTACCTTGCCACATTAAAGCTACAACCACCTTCAGAGGGCTGGGGAGTAACATCTTTGATCAAAATACTTTGTGCTTTAGTTTCAGGGCTCTGCAAGGTGAGGTGACTCTGACAGATGGAGAGGAGAAATGCCGAACTATGTGCTGTTGCTTCCCCAGAACAGGAAAGGGGGGTTCCTGGTGCAGCAAGTTTGTGTGGGACACATCAGACTTCTCAATGTACTGGCTGAGAGTCTCACCCAACCCAAACATTCTTTTGCATTAACCAACTCTTAATTTAGAAACAATTACATCCTCTACTGGGGATGGAGCCCACAACCCTGGCATGTGCCCTTGACCAAAATGGAACCCAGGACCCTTAGATTTAATGGTGTTTCCAGTGCAAGATCTATAGATACTTCAACCATTTAGTTGAGGCTACAATTATTTTGCGACAAGAAGAAAAAATTTTGGCTATTGTATCAAGAAATTGGCAATGATACGCTATGGGTCTTCGTTGTTAATATCCGTAGGCATGGCTTTCCTTTTATCTTCATACACAACAATTTATTGCAATCAGTGATAGTATAATCAGCTCACCCATGAAAGTGTGTGTGTGTGTGTGTGTGTGTGTGTGTGTGTGTGTGTGTGTATTACTTTTACAGCTGGTCATACAGAATATAGAGGCCTGTTGTAGCTCATTTATAGTACTAACCGAGGTAATGGTTAACACATACACTTAACAGCTTGATAACCTAACTCTAATGTCTAATCTGGCCTTTCCAAACACCACTGAGGTATCACCCTAAACAGAGAGGAGAAGGGGACCTTTGGGACAGAACTGCATGTCTTGGGGCTTCATTCTAGTCTTCAGTAGAGGGAGACTAGTTTATCTCTGCTATTTGGCACAAGATAGATAACTGAATAGACAATGATAGTGAGGGGGAATATTGACATAGTAATTGATAGATTGAAAGCTACAGTGATTAAACAGCCTAGCCTTCTTATAATAAAGTTATTTATTTCTATCTTAGGTGAAACAACAGCACACACAGGTGTGAGGAAACATGCTTATTATATCTTAGGTTATTTCCATAACCCATTACATGTAGCATTTTTTAAATAAGTGGCAACACCCAGTTTCATCACAGATGTAATGAATGAACATAGCAGTTGGTAAAATCATCAATCTCCTTTTCAATATACAATTTTACTCATGTTTATTTTTAGTGGGTACACTAAAAAAAAATCCCAGAGATAGATTGCCATTAGGACTTGTGAAATGACCTTATCAAGTACAATTTATTACCAGCTCAGCAGATAAAGTACAAGAAATGGATCCTTTGTTACACATCTACCAACTAGAATGACATTACACATTCTTAAATGACAAGAATGAGGTTTTTCAGAGATCATCAGAAGTAGACATTTCACCAGAAGAAGAGTACAAATATGAGATCACAGAAACAAACATGTAATTGCGTAAAGTAGGCGTCTCTATTCAAAACCACTAGAAGAGAATTCTCCTTGATAATAGAAACCAATGATTGTCACACACTCCTTTGCATTCTTTTGTTTTTAATCCTTTTAGAGAAATATTCTTACTTTAATAGTAGGATGTTTTATATTTCTGATTTACCTGATTTTGTTTTCTTGCTAATAAAACAGCTTTCTTAGATAGAGCCTTTATTTGAGATAATACCCACCCTAATGCTAAGTTCGGCTCTACAAAGCCATTGCTAGTGCAACAAAGTAAAGAGTTGTTGGATGGGTCATTCAATGTTAATCCTGGAAAATCCAAATAATAACTGTACTCCAATTAGTACTGTTGGAGTGAATCTTCCTCAGTAGAAATGGAAACACTTGAGATGATGACCTATCTCTATAAAATTTAATTAGAAGTCTAAAACACTAAGTATAGAAAAACTGCAAGTGGTGGCAGAGATGGGAATCATGCATGTGCTCAGTGGCATGTGCTCCCTCTCACGAGATCCCGACATCTCAAAAGGTTATGTATTGTATGTTCCATTCATATGACACCCCCAAAAAGATAAAATATAGAACAAACTGAAGTTTGAAAAGAGTTAAGAAAAGGGGATTGTGTAATTACATAAGGGCAGCAAAAAAGAATTTGGGGGAACAATGGAACTATTTTGTATCATGATCATGTGATGGTTACATAATCATGTAATCTATACAATGTATTAAAATTTAAAATTCATTTAATTGTACACCAAAAGTAGTCAGCTTTTCTATATAATTATTTAAAATAAAAACTAAAAACACTGAGTTCAAAATGGTGAAGTAGGGATTTTCTATCTCTTCCCCTTTCCCAAAAAAATACCAATTTTCATAATCATGCACTAAATAGAATGCAAGAGCCCAGCAGAGAAGTTATACTGTGGAAGAGGGACACTGCGGAAACAAAAATATCTGAGATGGGTATCATTGAAAAAAATAAGAGGAACAATTTCACTTTACCCTAGTCATCCTCCCCCTTCCTCAACCATATGGCACAGCTCACAGTCAAGATAAATTGTCTAGGCCTTTGATTTTTACCACAGGGAAAAGTGGGAGCATGTGAGTGAGCACCTGGCTCCTCCAACTTCGGGGTATGCTTCCAAAGAGATTCACCTCTTTCTTGTTCCATCCAGAATGCTGACATGTGATGCCCAACTAGGAAGTGGGGGACTCCTGGGAGAACAGCAGCCAGAGCTCGCAGTGAGCGTTAAAAGAATATGGATTCTACTAACCACAGAACAGACCCATCATGAACATGCCCACGACTGCCGTGGACATGTGGCATGTGAATCACCACAAATGGCCCACGAGCATCCCCAATACTCAGTGCCTCACCCACATGCCCTCCCATCCTGCTACCAGTGCACTTCGGAGGGCAACAGCAGTGAGCCTTTGCAGCTGGTTACTGAGCATGCGCAAAAAAGCACGTTGTGAGACTGGGAGTAACCACGCAAATGTGAGCAGTCAGCACCGCCCTGGAGAAAGCAAGCAAACGAGAAGCTGTCTGCAGTCTGACTCTGCAGGATAAAGAGAGGGCCATAAAATTTGTAGTAAATTACTCAGAGACAGTCGGACACCAACACAGTGAAGATTTAAAGCTTGAATGTCTATACTGTTTAGTGTTTACTGACACTACACACTCTGGCTAGAGCATTTCTTCCAATAAATTCACACTTACCTGTGATAAAGCAGTTAAGTCCATAATAACTGCTCTCTCTCTCTCTCTCTCTCTCTCTCTCTCTCTCTCTCTCTTTCCTGACTTGGTTTAGGAAGAATAAACCAATAAGATAAAAGTCATGCATCCCTCTCCCTCCATCAGTCTTCCAGGAAATGGGCCAATCAACAGGCACCTTTCTTTTACTGGACTGGAGCTAGTGGTTATAGTGAGGGAAATAATAAAAGTCATTGAGGTGTTGGGCTACAATACTGGCCAATCTTGTTCACATGTGATACATCTGATTTAATGTGATGCCTTTCCTTATGAGAACAAATGAATTACTAATAACTGATAACCATAACTCAGCCAAGAGTGATCATCTCACCATATCAGTCACCAATGATATAAATTTTAGGAAGACTATAAAATATCTAGGGTTTTTTTTATTTATCTTTATTGTTGAAAGTATTACAGATTTCTCCCCTTTTATCACCACATTGGCCCCCTCCACCCTGTTCCCCCCCCTCCCCAGGTCTTCTGCACTATTGTCTGTCCATGGGTTATGCATATCCTATCTAATAAAATGGTAATATGCTAATTGACCATCACTCCAACACACAAGATGGCTGCCCCCATGTGGTCAAAGATGGCCGCTCCCATGTGGACACAAGATGGCCACCACAGATGGCCAGCAGGGGAGGGCAGTTGGGGGCAATCAGGCCTGCAGGGGAGGGCATTAGGGGTGACTGGGCCGGCAGAGGAGGGCAGTTGGGGGGGAGCAGGCCAGCAGAGGAGGGCAGTTAGGGGCAACCAGGCCTGCAGGGGAGGGCAGTTGGGAGCGACCAGGCCTGCAGGGGAGGGCAGTTGGGAGTGACTGGGCCAGCAGGGAAGGGAAGTTGTGGGGAACCAGGCCTGCAGGGGAGGGCAGTTGGGGGCAATCGGGCCAGCAGGGGAGCAGTTAGGTGTTAATCAGGCCAGCAGGGGAGCAGGTAGGGGGTGATCAGGCTGGCAGGCAGAAGCAGTTAGGAGCAATCAGGCAGGCAGGCAGGTGAGCTGTTGGGAGCCAGCAGTCCTGGATTGTGAGAGGGATGCCCAACTACCCATTTAGGCCCGATCCGACAGGGATCGGGCCTAAACGGGTAGTCGGGCATCCCTCGAGGGATTCCAGATTGGAGATGGTGCAGGCTGGGCTGAGGGACAACCCCCCCCACCTGAATTTCATGCACCGAGCCTCTAGTATTCATATAAGTTCTTTGGTTAATCTCTTCCCACCCTTGCCCTTTCCCTCTGAAATAGGTCAGTCTGTTCGATGCTTCATTGTCTGGATCTTTTTGTTCATCAGTTTATTTTGTTCATTAGATTCCACATATGAGTGAGATCATGTGATACCTATCTTTCTCTGACTGGCTTATTTTGCTTAGCATAATGCTCTCCAGGTCCCTCCATGGTGTCTCAAAGGGTAAGAGATCCTTCTTTGAAAATAGTCTACTCTTGACCAGGGTGGGAGAATTAGGAAATTAATTATTTATTCAATATCTTCCATTCCACTGACTTATTCAGCACTAAAAGAAATAATATTTTTTTTAAAGATTGTGGCCGGGCAGGTGTGGTTGGATGGTTGAGCGTGGACCCATGAACCAGGAGGTTGCAGTTTGATTCCCTGTCAGGGCACATGCCTGAGTTTTAGGCTCCATCCCCAGTAGGGGCATGTGGGAGGCAGACAATGGATGATTTTCTCTCACATTGATGTTTCTATCTCTCTTTCCCTCTCCCTTCCTCTCTGAAATCAATAAAAACTTTTCTTAAAAAAGAAGAAGATTGTGGTCAGCAATGTTTCATTCAGTCAAAACAAAACATATAGATTAGGCAGGGAGATTTGTAACAAGCTATCTTTAAATTAGTCCAATGCCTTTGTGCAATACACTAATTATAATAAGGTGGCTGATCAATACATATAAAAAATATCCTGCTCTTTCCCTTCGGCGTGCCACTGAAGAGCCTGGTGTCGCCATGGGTCGCCGCCCTGCCCGGTGTTAGCGGTATTGTAAGAACAAGCCGTACCCAAAGTCTCGCTTCTGCCTCGGTGTCCCTGATGCCAAGATCCGCATCTTTGACCTGGGGCGGAAGAGCCCACTCTGCGGCCACACGGTGTCAGATGAATATGAGCAGCTCTCCTCCGAAGCCCTGGGGGCCGCGCCGATCTGTGCCAACAAGTACCTGGTGAAAAGCTGTGGCAAAGATGGCTTTCACGCCCGAGTGCGGCTGCACCCCTCCCACGGCTTCCGCATCAACAAGCTGCTGTCCTGTGCTGGGGCCGGCAGGCCCCAGACAGGTGTGCGGGTGCCTTTGGAAAGCCCCAGGGCATAGTGGCCAGAGCCCAAGTCATCGTGTCCATCCGCACCAAGCTGCAGAACAAGGAGCATATGATTGAGGCCCTATGCAGAGTCAAGTTCCCTGGCCGCCAGAAGATCCACACCTTCAAGAAGTGGGGCTTTACTAAGTTTAATGAGGATGAGTTTGAAGGCATGGTGGCCTAGAAGCGCCTCATCCCACATGTCTGTGGGGTCAAATACATCCCAAATCGTGGTCCCCTGGACAAAGGTGGGCCCTGCACTCCTGAGAGTCTCGGTGCTGCCCCCCACCTTACACCCACCAATAAATCAACTTTCTATTTAAAAAAAAATCCTACGTAGCACAGAAAGAAGGATTTAAGTCATAATGGGAACAAAAAATTACAAGTCTAAGAGTAAATTTAATTATCTCAAAACAACAGAGCTTTATTGAGAAAGTCATATATAAGTGGAAAGATATAGTATGTACTTAAATAATCAAATAATCAAATATAGACATTAAAAATATTTGTTATTCATGAATCAACTCAAATGTATTCTATCACAAATCTTAAATTAAAATGATGAATAAATACCAGAATTCACTTTTCTTTCTTTAACAAGTATCTTCTAATTATCAAATATGTGAAAAAGTTTGTTCTAGGTACTGAAGCTACTACAGTGAATAATACACAACTCTGTCTTCTAAATTCTATGAGAGAGCAAATGCGAACATGTACCTACATAATAGGTGAAAGAGAATAGATTTGTGAGTTTAATTGGAAGCTCACATTCTAAAGTCACTTTCTGTCTTAATGTCCTCAAACACACAAATAATATATACAATTACTCACTTTCTTAATAAGAAAGTGGTCAGAGCAAATAGAAAAGGCTGTCACATTTTGACAAAAATATAGAACAAAATTAATATCCTATAATAAAAGGCTAATATGCCAATTGTCCCCTCGGGAGTTCAACTGACCAAGAGTTCAACCGCTCACTATGACGTCTGCTAACCACCATGGGGTGGCTCAGAACAAAGGAAGGCCCCTGCTGGCAGCCAGCAGCTGGGGGAAGGAAGGCCCCAATCGGCCCTGGTTGCCAGCCAGGCCTAGGGACCCTACCCATGCAGGAATTTTTGTGCACCAGGACTCTAGTCTACCTGTATAAAAAGCTAATATGCTAAGTGTCTGGGTAATGATGTCAAGTAGCAACACCTGGCTTCCTCTCCCTACCGACGACTAGCCTCAGGTAGAAACACTTTACACTGTAACCACATGTCTGTGAAGCATTTTCACATGCCTCATCTCATTTGATCCTCACAGAAGTCCTGGAGTAGGTAGATAGAAGACTCAGTGAAATCCTATTTTCTTTTCATTAGCCAGAAAATGGAGATTTAGAAAGTTTAGAAACTTGACCTGACTGAAAAGAAGTAAGAAATGGTGGACCTTGAAAATGACTTCAGGTTTTCTCACTGCGCAGAATATAGTCAAACACTGCTGCAGTTAAATATTTTACCCTTTGTTCTCCCTACGTGATCTACAATAATAATCTGCTTCGTGTTGATATTTACTGCTGTGTTGCTGACAATTACCTGAAAGAGAAGTTGGGGTGCTTCACTGGGCTGGAAAAAGTTTAGCTAAAACAGAAAGCAGGTCTAATTAAGCAACTTCATTCTATATCTATAAAAGGCTAAGTTGACTCGTGCATGCATGATACATATAAAGCTCTTGCTGGTGCCAATCACATGATTGTGTTTCGATCTGTCATTGTCGATCATGAATTTGGTTATTTTTGTTGATATTCTGAAGCTGAAAGAAAGTGGCATTGTCGCACAGAAGTAACAATGACCATTAAATATGATCGTAATAGTGTTCCAGGTAGATATAATTATCCCCATATAACCGAGTTGCTGTCATATTCAGAAACAAAGATGGAGGACCTTGTTTTGAAAGGGACTTGCTCATTCATTGTAAACCAGATCCTAATAATTTGAATGCCACTAAAATGAAACAAATCAGTATCCTGTTTCCTACATTAGATGCAATGACATAGCCTATACTTTTCCTACATGGTGAAAAAGGCTGGGGAACGGATATTGCACTAAGACTCAGTGACTACAGTGTAATTGACAATAATACTAGATTCAATGGATGAAGCTGAAAAGAAAAATTTTTCCATCAAATACTTTCTTAAAAGTATTACTCCCTTTGGGAATGCCATGTCATAAATTAGAATTGAAAGTAAGTGCAATCATCATGCTATTGAGAAATCTTAATAGTAAATGGGGTCTTTGTAATGGTACTAGATTTATTATCAAAAGATTGTGACCTAACATAATTAAAACTGAAGTATTAACAGGATCTGTGGAGGAGAGGTTGTTCTGATTCCAAGAATTGATTTGTCCCCATCTCACACTGGCTTCAGTGTTACAATAAGTTTAATCAATTTATCATTCATTGTTTTTATCAATGTTATTTTTATATCATGTTTTTCTTGTTTTTATATCATGTCTTTGTTGTTGTTATATCATGTTGTTATTGTTTATTTATTAATCAATTTATATATTATTTTCATATACATTTTACTAATTTTCTTTCATCTCTGACACTTCTATTACAGAGAAAGGGCGAATAGCAATATTATAATATTTCTTCTAATTAATTTCTTTTCAATGTGCATGAATTCGTGCACCAGGCCACTAGTAAAATTGTAAGTTATTAAAAGCTCTCACACAGCTATTAAAAAGCAGATGTTTGAAATACTTGATGAAATGGAAATGCACTATTGAAGGTATAATAGTCAGTGAAAAAAATGATACTAATTACAATAAAAATTGATGAAAAGAGTGATCCAAATAATAATTAATATTATCTCATTACAGAATTATCAATTTTGTGGTTTTGTACTGTAGATATTTTCAATGTTTAACACATAATGTTTTAAAATAAAATAAATACCTTTTTTAAAATAAAATACTTAAACATCTATCCATAATAAGGATTATGATATTGATGGTAAGAAGTTTTTTATAGGAGTGGTATCTAAATATCAAATGTAAATTCATCTTTAAAGCCTCAATTTCAACATAAAACATTACTAACTCCTTTCAAGAATCCATATGCAATAGCCATTCAACAAAATGTTCTAACTCTTCCTGGGTCATCTTGAAAACTAACCATCCTATTATGTGTTTTTAACATGCAACACATTAGTTTCCACTTGCAGACAAGAAACATGACAAATGCTGTGCTTGAAGGTCTGTCCCAGGCAGAGGGGGCTGCCTCACTCACAGGTTTGTGTACAGGATGCAGGTGCCTGGGAAGCAATGTGTACCCGCTGCACAGAAGTAGACGGCTGAGTCTCCAGGTTGGGTGGCTGCGATGTGCAGGGAGAGATGTTTGGCCGTCTTATTCAAGAAAAGAGTGAGCCTTTCAACTGGGTTTTTGTCCTTATTTGAACGAATGTCTATAATGAACTGGGGACCTTTTCCAGGTTCTTGTTTATACCAAGGAAAGTAGCTTGAGACGCTGTCTGAATAAGAACAGGTGATAATAGCGGTGTTTCCCTCCTGGACACTCAGGGTGGAAGGATGCTGATCCACTTTCTCTCCATGGCTGACCCCTGTGCAGAAAGAAAGAGTCAGAGAAAGAGTAATCAGATCATTATGCTTCAGAATTTTCTTTTTCTACAGTAACTAAGGAAGCCTGAATAAAGCCAGTGTTGCTTCTACAGAATACCCACTAATATATTGTTTCCCATAAACCCTCAACTCACAGTCCAGCTGCAGCCACAGGAACATGAACAAAGCTCCAGTGGACATCTTCATCGTTCTTCCCACTCAGGGTCAATTGTGGACCTGCGATCACAGCCAGGGGAGCTACTGCTGTTGTCAAGTCACCCCTCCCTTCCTCTGACAGTCAGAGGGCTTCCTCACATTCCACCCAGCCAATAAGAAAAAGACTGTGCTTCTGCCAAAGCCCATCATTCAGAATCCACTAAAAAAGACACCCTCCCCATGCCCTGCATCAGCAGAGGTGCACTGCCACCTTGTGGTTACATTCACAACTACTGAACTTGCTGTTAAATGTTCTCTTAACCCTGTTTCCTATGAGAGACTCAGACATGCAAAGTCAGCAATAAGTGAAAAAAATTAACTTTCACACCAGAGATTAAGTAAGAATGTAGAGATCAAAATTTCTATCCCTGCACACTACTGAATCGTTGTTAATATGTTGTAAAGAGGCAGAAGCTGCTGGTATTTGTTCAATGATGGCCTGGGTTTACATGTTTGAAATCAGAAAGCACTGTGATTCACTCTCTTACACGAAGAAAAAACGAAATCTGCAGATTCAGAAAATATAAACACATGTAAATTTATTCTTGAGGTGGTTTCTTTTTCTCATATCAAATGATGGCGTATCCTAAAATGTAATTACTGACTCATATCCTTAGTGGAATTTCTTCTAAAGTATAAGCCAACTCTCCTAGCATGGATTCCTGCCTCCCTGGCTATTGCTGAATCAGATTCCATATTCTATCACTTTTCTCCCAAACTCCACTACAATGTTCTTTTCCCAAGACATTGATAACATCCCTCAGTCCTGTGAGTTTCCAGAATTATCTTTTGCTGAAGAAAAAAAACAAACACCTTTCTTATCCATTTGAATTTCTTGGAATTTTCTGATTACCTCTGAGAATAAATCTAGGGGAAAGTAAATATTGCCCGTGTCTGCTAAGGGAATAATATAAACAGAAAGTGATCCTAAAACAAGACTACCTCATTTTCAGAAGTGGGGACTCCTTTCCTATAATTTGAACTCACTGGTCCTAGGGAATTACAAAGAATAAATCTGATCTCTCTTCCACATCTCACACCCTTAAAGATTTAAAAACAGCTCTGGTGAAGAACATCAACTCAGAAATTAATGTCTGTTTTCATTTATGTAAAACTTCCTGATTTTGAGGATCTTCGATTCTTTCATTCATTCTCCATCAGATAAGGTTTCCAAGCCTTAGTCAGTTTTGCTCAGTGGTTGGAGCATCAGCCCTCAAACTGAAGGGTCTCGGGTTCGATTTCGATCAAGGACACATACCTTGGAGCATGTGCAAGAGACAACCAATCCATCTGTCCTTCTCTCATTAATTTTTCTCTCTGTGTGTCTCTCTCCCTTCCTTCTACTCTCTCTAAAAATCACTGGAAAAAATATCCTCAGGTGAGGATTCACACACACACACACACACACACACACACACACACACACACACACACATTTCCAAAACCTTTCTCTGGTCAGATTTTCCCTTTTTGGAGACAAATACTTAACTCAATTACTTTCTCTTTTGCAGGATGGTATGCAGAACTGAATGAAGTGGTGTGAATGTGAACAACTATATGAAAAACAGTATTTGATGTATTAACTATAGCACAAACATAGTCATCCCTTGGGCAAAGTTTCCAGCTCCATGATCATATCTAATAAAAGAGTAATATGCAAATTGACCATCACTCCAACACACAAGATGGCCGCCCCTATGTGGACACAAGATGGCCAGCAGGGGAGGGCAGTTGTGGGCGATTAGGACAGCAGGGGAGGGCAGTTGGGAGGGACCAGGCCTGCAGGGGAGGGCAGTTAGGAGTGACCGGCCCATCAGAAGAGGGCAGTTGGGGACAACCAGGCCTGCAGGGGAGGGCAGTTGTGGAGGACCAGGCTGGCAGGGGAGGGCAGTTAGGCATCGATCAGGCTGGCAGGAGAGTGGTTAGGGGGTGATCAGGCTGGCAGGCACAAACAGTTAGGGGCAATCAGGCAGGCAGGCAGGCGAGCAGTTGGGAGCCAGCAGTCCTAGATTGTGAGATCGGGCCTAAATGGGCAGTCGGGCATCCCTCAAGGGGTCCCAGGTTGGAGAGAGTGCAGGCTGGGCTGAGGGACACACACACACACACACACACACACACACACGCACACACACACACACACACACACCCCATGCACAAATTTCATGCACCAGGCCTCTAGTTACTTATATAATATTGTTTTACTTACTGTCAATGTGTTGGCCTGGAAAAACTTGATCTAGCATCTTCATAAACTTCCAGTTGCATGAGACTTTTAATTCCAATGATCATTTTTGCTGACAACATGTGATTTAATGTTCTTTATACTCATATCCTGCCTTCAGGGAATGTCCACTTGGGATAATGAATATATTTGCTACTTCCAGGCAATTTCTTAGAAATACATCTGTGTGTTGAGATGGCACTATCACCTTTGGTTTCCACTTACAGAAGCCAGTCAGTGGTGGACTGGTTACTGATACAGTAACAATGGCTCAGCCTTAGTCTCCTTTCCTGCCCTACATGTCAAATATTCACACAAATTAAAACTCTACATCCAGCCCTAGCTGGTTTGGCTCAATGGATAGAGAGCATCAGCCTGCAAACTGAAGGGTCCCGGGTCAAGTGCACATGCCTGGGTTGCAGGCTCAATCCCCAGTAGGGGGCATGCAGGAGGCAACCAGTCAATGATTCTCTCTCATCATTGATGTTTCTATCTCTCTCTCCCTCTCCCTTCCTCTCTGAAATCAATAAAAATATATATTTTAAAAAATTCTGTATCCAGGTGTTCCAAATTATTGACCATGGCTTTCCCAGATCCAGACTGCAGAGATCTAAGCACTTCCGTTACACTGTTTATCTTTGCTCAACAGTATGGTCCCATGGGAACGAAGCAAGGGAAAAATGCTAAAGAGGAAGTGAGGAAGTCCAGTGTATTCATATTCCAAGCCCATTTACTATCTAATTGTTTCATACTTGCATCTTGAATTTATCTCTGTCTTTATAAAATGAGGTTGATCAAAAGGATTTCTAAGGGCTCTTACACTGTTTAACAACAAATAATAATTGAGGCCTCATTGTGTACAATGTAAATTCATGTTAGAGTGGTGAGATATTATCCTGTATCCTGGAACCCCAATACCAGTTCACATCCTCATGCAATCCAGTGGGTTTGATGTTGCCCCTAAAATGGGACTTCTTCAGTGGCAGAGACTTGATCCTCTGGATAAGTTCCTATCTATATTTTAATTTCTCCTATAAGATCAGTGATGGATGAAGGAGAACCTAAGGCCATAGTAAAATGGAATAAAATGGGACTTTACCATGTAGTGTAAATATATTTATTCACAGGCAGAGAAATTGAGGGGGCTCCATGGCTGAGCCATGAGTAAGCAGGATATTCTTCTAAAGACTTATATATACTAGAGGCCTGATTCACAAAATTCATGCAAGAGTAGGCCTTCCTTCCCCCAGCTGCGGGCACCGGCTTCCCTCTGGCACCCGGGACCCGGGCTTCCCTCACAGCCCTGGCTTCGTCCAGAAGGTCGTCCAGAAGGACATCCAGAAGAACATCTCGTCTAATTAGCATATTACACTTGTATTTTTATAGATATAACTTACCATATAGATCTTGTTAGAAAATAATAAAGAAAATCTCCACAACTGGGAGAACCTAGATGAGGAGGAGCTTACTAATATGCAAACAAGAAACACTTCCTAAAACAACCTAATTGTTTTCTGTCTTCAGACTTTCTCCTTGCAAAGGGGGTTCAGGGGTTCAAAATACTCAGCCACGCCTGGCTATATTATTTTTTAGATCTAATGCAAAATGAAAATTTGGGATCTCTTATTCAAAAACGCTGAGGAAACGTGTCATTAGGTCATGTTTCTAGAGGAGCCACTTATCTAAAACACTAACTCTTCATGCAGTTTCATGTAAGTCTGAGTTTAATTTTTTTAAAAACTTATTTATTTCAGACATTTTAGGGTCACAGAAAAATGAAGGAGGTACACAATTTCCAATTTATCCCCTCCCATCACACATACATAGCTTTCCCCATTATGAACTTCCTCATGAGAGTGGTATATTTCTTAAAATTGATAACTCACATTGACACAACATTATCACTAAAGTGTACCGTAGGGTTTACTCTTTTCGTTGTATATTCTGTGGATTTACACAAATGTATAATGACATGTATCCATCATTATAGCATCATCAAGGCTAATTTCACCACCCAAAACACCCTTTGTCCTTTTCCTAGTCATTTCTCCCACTCCTCTCACCCCTGGCAACCACTGGTCTTTTCACTGTCTCCATAGTTTTGCCTTTTCCAGAATGCATGTGGTTGGAATCATGCAGTATATAGCCTTTTCAGATTGGCTTCTTCTATTTAGTAAGATAAATTTAACTTTTCCTTAGTTTTTCATGGCTTGATAGCTCATTTCTTTTTAGTACTGAATAATATTCCGCTGTTTGGATAGACCACCATGTATTTATCCATTCACTTATCGAAAGACATTCTAGTTGCTTTCAACTTTTTGACAATTGTAAATAAAACTGCTATAAACACCTGCAGGCAGGATTTTGGGTGAACACAACTTATCAACTCCGTTGGGTAAAAACCCAGGAACACCATGATTGGATCATAAGGTAAGAGTATGTGTAGTTTTGTAAGATACTGCCACGCTGCTTTACTGAAGTGTCCATGTATACTGAATCCATGTCATTGACCAACGAAGTTTACTGCTCCCCTTTGCTGCATGTCAAAGCCCCAGATGGTGAGAGCATGCCCAGGCCCAAAGGTGGCCCTGACAACTGCTTAGCTCAGACACTCCCTGCTGAGACCGTGAACCTGAGCCTGCGTGTGTTCCTGTCCTGTGTCCTGCTGCTCCATGTATCTCCTTTGCAAGTACAAAGGTAAAATTATTAAGAACTTCAAGACAGTGATAACAGAGCCTTAAACCAAGGGCAGGGTTCCTCCTGCAACCGCATGGGCCACATTCCCAGGGAGCTGGTCCTGCTCCCAGCTTCACTGAAATCTCCCCATTTGCCTTCATCTTAATTTTGAGGGTCCCCATTATTCCTATTCATGCCTTTATATTATCATAAGGACAGTACAGTTTGTAATTCGGTTTTTTTTTTGTTTTGTTTTGTTTTTAATTTAATGAATCTTTATTGTTCAGATTACAATTGTTTCTCCTTTTTCCCCACATATCTCCCCACCACCCAGTTCCTACCCCCCCTCTTCCCTTACCTCCCCCCCCCCCGCTGTCCTTATCCATAGGTGTATGATTTTTGTCCAGTCTCTTCCCATACTCCCCACACAGACACCCCTTTCCCCCTGAGAATTATCAATCCACTCCCATTCTATGCCTCTGATTCTATTAAGTTCACCAGTTTATTCTGTTCCTCAGATTTTTAATTCACTTGACTTTTAGATTCACTTGTTGATATATATGTATTTGTTGTTCATAATTTTTATCTTTCTTCTTCTTTTTCCTCTTTTTAAAGAATACCTTTCAGCATTTCATATAATGCTGGTTTGGTGGTGATGAACTCCTTTAGCTTTTTCTTATCTGTGAAGCTCTTTATCTGCCCTTCAATTCTGAATGATAACTTTGCTGGGTAGAGTAGTCTTGGTTGTAGGTTCCTGCTATTCATCACTTTGAATATTTCTTGCCACTCCCGTCTGGCCTGCATGGTTTCTGTTGAGAAATTAGCTGATAATCGTATGGGAGCTCCCTTGTAGGTAACTAACTGTTTTTCTCTTGCTGCTCGTAAGATTCTCTCTTTGTCTTTTGCTCTTGGCATTTTAATTATGATGTGTCTTGGTGTGGTCCTCTTTGGATCCCTTTTGTTTGGGGTTCTGTGCGCTTCCTGGACTCGTAAGTCTATTTCTTTCATCAGGTGGGGAAAGTTTTCGTTCATTATTTCTTCAAATAGGTTTTCAGCATCTTGCTCTCTCTCTTCTTCTGGTACCCCCATAATTCTGATGTTGGTTCGCTTGAAGTTGTCCCAGAGACTTCTTACACTATCTTCAACTTTCTGAATTCTCTTCACTTCATGCTTCTCTGGAGGAGTGTCCTTGGCCTCTTTGTATTCCAAATCTTTGAGTTGATTCTTGCAATCCTCTAGTCTGCTTTTGGGTCTCTGTATAATATTTTTTATCTCAGTCAGTGTATGTTTAATTTCTAGTTGGTCCTTTTTCATATCCTCAAGGGTCTCATTGAATTTATCGGCCTTTTCCATGAAATTCTTGAAAAACCTTATAACCGTGGTTTTGAACTCTATGTCCAGTCGCTTATTCTCCTCCATTTCTTTGGTTTGTGATCTGTTTCCTTGCCTTCTCATATTCTCTGCTTCCCTGGGTTGGTAGGGTAGTTTTGTGTACTAGGTGTCCTATTGGTTCAACGGGTCAGCCTCCCAGTTACTTGAGGTGGACACTCTTGGTGTACCCTTGTGTACTGTGTGTTCCCCAGCAGGAGCTACAGCAAGGGCTAGTTTTCTCCTCCTTTGCTTGGGCGGTTTTGGAGCAGTCTGGAGCTGTAGTTGGTTAAGCTGCCACAGAACAGGCCATTTATATGCAAAAGCCGCTGTGTGGAGCCTGGGCGGGTTTGTAGGATGTGCGGGGCGGGGCCTCAGGGCAGGGCGGGGTCTCAGGGCGTCACTAGGCTGGGGCGTGGCCAACGGCAATGGCTGCCGTCAGCCGTCTCTGCCTTTCCACGTTTCCAAGTCCCTGCGCCCCGCGCTCCAGCGCAGTAAACAATGATTGCTGGGCGCACCTCTGCAAAAAAGTCACTCTCACTTTCCGACCCGATGGCCGAGAGTCCAGCTTCTCCCCGTAGGCGTCTGGGTCCCCGAGTGTCCCCAGAAACTGGATTTCAGAGTGATCGGGAGCTTGTCTCCCTGCGGGTTGAAGAAAAGCCGCGCACCCAGCCGCCCGCCGGCCCGATTTGCGTGCCTCCGTACCTCAGCTTTTCAGCGATTGTGCTCCTTTCTCTTCTCAGCTGTAAATCTTCCACTCAGCCAGCTTTCCCGTGGTTCTGGGTGGTAGACGTTTTTGTCTTTTAGTTGTGTTTTTGAAATTGTTGTGTGAGGCAGCAGATTAGTTGTTTAACTATGCCGCCATCTTGGTTCCGGGTGTAATTCGGTTTGCATTGCAATTATTCCACATGTAAATTTAAGCCTCGGGTTTGGTGGCCAGAAGTCTTTATCTCTGGCAACAACAGAAGGATTTTTAGGTTAATCCTGGAAGCTTTCTGCTCCCTTTCCAAAACTGTGAATGACGATACAAAATCATGAGCAATAGATTCACTTGCAATACAGGGAAGTGTGCTGGAGTTTCATGGAACAGAATGAAAACTTTCATGAGCTCTTCCATACAAGGTGCTATTTAGGAATGCCCTAAATGTAATCCTGGTACACTACTGGTAAGAATGTAAATTGGTGCAGCTTCTATGGAAGCATTATGGAGGTTCCTCAAAAAAGTTAGAATAGAGCTACCATATGACCCAGCAATCCTTCTTCTGGGTATATACTTAAAAAATATGAAAATGTTTATTCATAAAGATGTTTGTAACCCTCGGTTCAATTCAGTGTTATTCACAAAAGCCAAGACATGAAAAAAAAAATCTTTAGTTTCTTCTATGGATGATTGGCTAAATATTTGGGGTACATATTTACTATAATGGAGTACTATTCAGCCATAAGAAAGGATGAAATATTTCCATTTGTAACAACATGGATGGATCTTGACAGTATCATGCTACATGAAATGAGTCAGACAGAAAAGGACAAGAGCCACATGACTTTATTCATATGTGAGACATAAAACAAAAAGCAACAAATGAACAAGCAAGACAAACAAAAAGTTCAGAGATCCTGAAAACAGTATGATGGTTAACAGAAGTGAAGGGGGTGAAGGAGAGGTTGAAGAGGGTAAAGGAGATCAAATATATGGTGATGGAGGTAGACTACACTTTGGGAGGTGAGCATACAATGCAATAGACAGATGATGTATTATAAAATTGCAAATGTAAAACTTATATAATGTTATTAACCAATGTCACCATAATAAATTTAATTTTAAATGACCTAAAAATGATATTTTGTCGGTGATGTATATAAACACATTGTACAAATTTATCAAAAGAAATCACTTGAAATAGGTGGTTTTAAAGACTGTTCTATATCAGGTAACTCAAAGTATAAGCTCTCGTGTAACCCCGGCTTTAATTATCCTATATAATAAAAGCCTAATAATGCAAATCGACCCAACGGCAGAATGACCAGTGGAATGACTGGTCCCTATGATGCTCACTGCCCAGCAGGGGGCAGATGCTCAATTCAGGAGCTGCCACTAGCCCACAGGCCCCGACCTGCCGTGGTAGCGAGGGGCAGGGCAGGAGAGCAGGCAGCACCAGGCCAGCCAAGGAGGGTGCCAGTGGGGGCCTCACAATCGCCCCACTGGTCAGCCTGTAGATCGGCCCTGAACGAATTTGGTGCACCAGGCCTCTAGTTTAATAATGTTAGTTTAAACAAGTCACCTATACTCAACAACCCTCATTTTATCCATACATAAAATGAGAATGTGCATAGTTACAGGGTGTTATTTGTACTAAATAGATAATATATGCAATAAGCTAGATAGAGTATTTGCCACTCAATAAACTTATTTTTCTTATATTTGTTATTTCCAGGAGTGAATAAGCCTAATACAAACTTTAAAAAACATTTCACAGGCTCTCTTCCTTTTTCCTTGAAGGTAGAACTGTCTTCAGTTAATTGAAAAAGCAGAATAATCTCTTCCTACTTATTTTTTTTTTAATACTCACTGGAGGATATTTTTCCATTGATCTTTTTTTTTTTTTTTTTTTTTAAGAGTGGAGGGGAGCGAGGAAGGGGCAGGAAAGAGATAGAGAAACACTGATGTGAGATAGACTCATCAGTTGGTTGCCTCCCACAGGTATCCCCCACTAGGGTCAGGAATGGAGCCTGCAACCCTTGACCAGAAATCCAACTGCTGACACTCTAACCACTGAGCAAAACCTGCCAAGGCTCTTCCTACTTCTTGACCACCCTATGTTTTTCCAAGCCTTTTCCAGCAGAGTCATTTGTGTGCTGCCTGCATTGGATTTGGCATTTTTATCATTTATCTTAGTGGTTCCATATTAGAGTTCTGTACCTATAAAGTGATTTCAGGGAAGAAATAAGGCAAAAAAAGGTGAAATGACAGTGCTGAAGAGTCTAATTTTAAGACAGAAAAGAAGTTTGGAACATAAATTTGAAAACCCAAAGATGTGCAAAGCCTAAAGTGGGGCAACATGCCTGCCCGTGGAAGGGGTGGGGCTGCAGGCCCAGCTGCAGTTTGGGTACAGGCTGCAGATCACCTGGCAGCACTGTGCTCTAACTGCACAGAGGTAGGTGGCTGAGTCCTCCAGTCGGGAGGCTGTGATGTTCAGGGTACTGTACAGGTCCTTAGAATTCAGTGTGGCGCTTAACCTTCCATTGTGCTTCGTGTCTGAAGCTACATAAAATAGACTGGTGAGGCCTCCCCGGGGATTCTGTCGGAACCACTGCACATAGGTCACTAACATTGAAAAATTGCACCTCAGAGTAGAGCTGGTTCCCTCCTGGAGGCTCAGGGCTGAAGGACTCTGCTCCACCTTCATCCCTCTCACCCCTGCTTGGAAAGAGAAAAACAAACAAATATCATGTCACTGGGGGTGATTGATAGAGTTTCTAAACCTGTACAATATCCCAAGAAACACCCAAATAGGAGCTCTGTGTCAGCTCTGCCTTTCCCCTTCTATAGTCAGCTGTGGAACACTCCCCAGCTCCCCATCTGGGACACCCCAACTCACAGCAAACCTGGGCCCACAGAAGCCCCAGCAGAGCCCCCAGGTGTCTCTCCATGACTTCTTGCCAAGGTGCTGTGGAGCCTTTGCCCCTGCTCTGGAGGGAGTAGAGTCCTGGACCAAGGCAAATTTTGTTGCTACACTCAGTATGTTTCACCAAACTCACTGAGGACCAATCACATCTCAGCTCTGTCATTCATCTTAACAGCAAGCTCCACCCACATTGGCCCAGTGAGATGGCACAGTCATCTCTCCAAAATTGTGAATACAAACAGTGCAGGACTGTAGCAGTCAATGCTTCCAACAGATGAAGGTTTAAGCTGGTGATTGTTTCTTAAAACACGTTATATAAGAGAAGTTTGTGGCATAGTGTATGAGGAAGGGTGGATGATGTTCCTAGATTATCAGTGTTTCATTGGTTTATGTAGAAACTTGGAGAATCCTAGGAAGAATGACCCAGTTCCTAAATTGCATAGTTTGACAGAGAACTTTTTGAATTCAGTTACATGAAAATTCTGATAAAGGAGAACGATAGGATAGTATGTATTGTGTATTGCAGAAGTAAATGATTTTCTTGAAATCAGGATAGGTCTAGAAGCCAGGACAAACAGTCACCATCTGCAGAGAAAATATCTCCAACAAAATCTTCCTGATGAAAAATAGAATTTGAATATAATTTCCACTTTGACTTAATTTCCACCTCTCCCCTTCTCCTGTCCAACTCTTGGGCACCCTCCACCTTGGCACCAAGCCTGGGACCTCAGGCCATGCCCCCCACCCGGGGGGGGCTTGACGGGGACCTCAGGCCTCGCCCCCTGCCCCAGCACCAGGGCCGGGGGACCTCAGGCCGTATCCCTGCCCCAGCACCGGGCCAGGGGACCTGAGGCTGCGCCTTCCTGCCTGGTGGGGCTTGACAGGGGACCTCAGGCCATACTCCCCACCCAGTGGGGCTTGACGGGGGACCTCAGGTGCACTCCCAGTGCTGGGTCAGGGGAACTCAGGCTGCGCCCCCCCACACCTGGCGGAGCTTGACGGGGGACCTCAGGCCATGTCCTCCACCTGGCGGGGCTTGACAGAGGACCTCAAGGCACACCCCCTGCCCCGGTCTTGGCTGGAGGACCTCAGGCCATGCCCCCCATCCTGGTGCCGGGCCAGGGGACCTGAGGCTATGCCGCCTGCCTGGAAGAGCTTGACAAGGGTGGGACTGGCCAGGTTTGGATCTAGCCCAATGGGGAGGGCCAGCTGGGTCTGGGTCTCATGCGATTTTGAGGTGCATGTGGATGGGCGGGGACTTAACTCTGGGTCTCGTGGTGCACCCCAGACTCTGACAGGAGGAAGGTTTTCATATACATTTTAATAATTTTCTTTCATCTCTGACACTTCTATTATAGAGAAAGGGCAAACAACAATATTAAATTAGTTCCTCTAATTAATCCCCTTTTAATGTGCACTAATTTCATGCACTGGGCCACTAGTAGTCAATAATATTGGAATACTCTGTATAGTGCTAGGTGGGCAATAGACTTACTGGGGGGGGAATCACTTTATTAGTTCTATAAATGTTTATTCACTGTGCCATACACCTGACACTAATATAATATTGAATTTCAACTGTAATTGAATGCTAAGAGTACTTTTAAATTATCAGATAGAAAAAGGAAGAGAAATAAAGGAAAACTGATAGAGATGAAACACTAAGTAGAAAATAAGATTTACAGAAGTGGATGAAATAAAATTAAGAAAATTCTATAACTTGATATAGCAGAGAATAAAGAAGCCAAGTGTTAATAACAACTTTTACATTTTTTTCAGTGGTCCCTCAACCTTCATTCTTTTACAGCTTGGAATTTTTTATGAACTATTTAGAAAAGTACAATTCTAAACCCTCTAAAAACACATTAAGAGAAGGTGGAAAACCCTCAATATCAAAATTGCATATAATTATTCTGTGCACAAGTCACTAGTAGAAAGTTGAATCAAGGGAGGCATTAACTGTTTTTATAAACTTCACATTTATTTACTAAAAGGGTAAATTTTAATATTCTATTATGTGAAATATATCACAAAAAGAAATTTGGACAAATCTCAGAGGGGAGGCAGGGGTGAGGGGGCAAGTGGGGAGAAGTTAACCAGGGAATGTATATGCATATATGCTTAGCCCATGGACAGAGACAGTAATGAGGTGAAGGCCTGGGAGGAGCCGATTCAGGGTAGAGGAGCTCAATGGGGAAAAAGAGGAGTGGGGGGCATCTGTAATACTTTCAACAATAAAAATAAAATGTTTAAAAATTAAAATTTAGTATATAAAAAAAGAAATTTGGAGTCATACCAATGGATATAAAATATCTTAAACATTTTAACAATTTATCTCTTTTAAATATCCATGTTTTAGTGCATTATCTATATATATAAAAGCCTAAGCAACCATCCAACCATTTGACTGTTAGCTATGATGCTCAATGACCACCATGGGGCAGACGCTTAATGTACAGGCATGAAAACATGGAACAGACTGATGAATCTCAGAGGGAAGGGGGGAGGGATAGCGGGAAGAGATTAACCAAAGATCTTATATACATACTAGAGGTCTGGTGCATGGATTCATGCACTGGCGGGGTCCCTTGGCCTGGCCTGTGGAGATTGGGCCGAAACCAGCAGTCCAACATCCCCCAAGGGGTCCCAGATTGCAAGAGGGCACAAGCCAGGCCAAGGGACCCCACCGGTGCACGAATCCATCCACCGGGCCTCTAGTTTATTAAATAAAAGTGTTCCTTTGTCTTAGATACTTTCATAGATAGTTGTTCATAGAGATTCAATTATCCTAACAACTCTATTAATTTGCTGAAAAGGTCAGAAATTTGAATTAAATGTACTGTGTATTTGATGTTAAATAATAAAATTCACCATAGTGGATAAAACAGTCATAGACCCTCAATAGCCAGCCTCCTCATTGCTGCTCAGAGTGTGTGCTCAGCTCCTCCTGCAGTGTCTGTCACTGTGACAGTGCACAGTAGTACATTGCCGAATCTGACTCGTGGACTGAAGCTTTCTCCAAATGGATGGTATTTAGTTGTTTTTGGTATGTGGCTTCAAATCCTTTGCTGTTTCTCTTTCCATTGGCCTTCGTGGCTTTCAGGAGCTATGGACCTTCTCCAAGATACTGAACATACCAGAAAAGAATAAGATACCTTGTGGTTTCAAAAGAGCAATTCACAGTCAGAGAAGCCCCTTCTGAGAGGGTCAGTTGACCTTTTGTCTGGGTTACTGAGTCTCTACGGGTTGTTCCTGGGGAAAAATAAAAGAGATCTTTGTCTCTTCAAGTTGGGCATAAAGCTCTTAAATAAAATTATGGTTTTGTGTTTGGGGGAGGGGGTTGCGGAGGAGAGGTCAAAGGGGGGGGAAGGAGACTCATGTAATACTTTAAACAATAAAGAATTTTTTAAAAATTATGGTTAAAGAATTTGCTGACATAACAGAAGAAAGAATCCATGTATTGAGAGGTGTGTTACTTACCAAGCACTAAGAGTACCACAGTGACGAAGCCTAGAGAAGAGTTCATCTCTAGAGTGTCACCTAAATAATGTTCTTGACTCTTAATATGAAGAAATTTTGAAGTCACAGTGAAAAGATAAATCAAAGCCTACATGTCACACAGGAAATGTGTTTGCGTTGGGACGCTGCGCCCTCTGGTGGACAGGGACTAAAATGGGATGCCTATTTCTCAGTTCCAAAGTCAGCAATATGTTCCAAGCACATGTCAGTCTTCATGTGGCCCTTGTAAATCTGAACAAGAGCTGTTATAACCTTTAAGGTTTATTTTGTTCTTAGGCCACTACCTGACATGGAAGTTCTTTAACAAAGCAGGATATTTCTGTAGCTGAGAAGATAACATTTTGATCATTTTAATACAATCCTTTACACAATTTTTTATATTCTTATGTATCCTGTGTGACAGCCTATAATCTATGAATGTTAAAAAGACATTTGGGTTAAAATGAGAGGAAGAATAAAGAAGTAGAGTCATTATTGAATTGTTCTATGTTTTTCAGCATTGTCACCCAGCATGTAGAACAGCGACTGACACTTAATGTGCTCACTAAATATTTGTTAAATAAAACAAATTATTAAACAAAAATAATAATCAGTATTTGATTGAGGAATCATTACTATATTGAAATACAATATTTCTTCCTCTTCCTCCCTCCCTTCCACTCTCTTTGAAAAAGCAATGAAAAAAATATTCTCAGGTAAGGATTAACAAAAAAAAAAACAAAAAAAGATACCTTAAGACAAATTAAAATGAACACACAAGGACCCCAAATCTATGGGACACAGCAAAAGTAGTCCTAACAGGAAAATTCATAGCAATACAAGCCTACTTCAAAAAATTTAAATAAACATCTAAACTCACACTTAGAAGAATTAGAAAAACAATAAATAGCAAAGTACAAAGGGAGTAGAAGAAATGAATTTTTTAAAGTCATAGTGGAAATAAAGAAAATAGACTCTAAGTTTACCATTGCAACAAGAAAATTAAGATACTTAGGAATAAACTTAACCAAAGAGGTAAAAGACCAGTAATTGGAAAAGTACAAGATGTTGAAAAAAAAGATAGAGGAAGATATAAACAAGTGGAAAAATATACTGTGTTTATGGATTGGTAGAATCATTAAAATGTTCATACTACCCAAGGCAATCTACAGATTCAATGAAACCCCTATTAAAATACCAATGGCATATTTCACAGATCCAGAACAAACACTCCAAAATTTCATATGAAACCAAAAAAGACCACAAATAACTGCAGCAATCTTGAAAAAGAACAAAGTTGGAGGAATCACAACACCAAATAACAAATTATACTACAAAGCCACTGTAATATAAACAGCCTGGTACTGGTACAAGAACAGGCATATAGATCAGTGTAACAGAACAGAGAACCCAGAAATCAACCCAAGCCATTACACTAATTAATATTTGACAAAAGAGGCAAAAGCATGCAATGAAGTAAAGACATTTTCTTCAATAAATGGCCTTGGGAAAATTGGACAGGTACATGCAAAAAAAAAATGAAACTAGACCATCTACTTATACCATTCACAAGAATAAATTCAAAATGGATAAAAGACTTACATGGAAGTCATGAAACCATAAAACCTTAGAAAAAAAACTATAGACAGAAAAATCTCAAATATCTCTAGTAACAATATGTTTGCCAATGCATCTACTAAGGCAAGGGGAATTAAGGAGAAAATAAACAAATGGGACTACATCAAACTAAAAAGCTTCGTCACAGCAAACAAAATGAAAAGGGAGTCCTCTGCATGGGAGAACATATTTGCCAATGGTACTTCTGATAAGGGGTTTAATTTCCAAAATATATAAGGAACTCATGTATTTTAACAAAAGGCAGACAATCAAATTTAAAAATGGGCAAAGGACCTAAATAGACACTTCTCTAAAGTAGACAAACAGAAGGCCAAGAGACATATGAAAAAATGCTCAAAGTCACTAATCATCAGAGAAATGCAAATTAAAAAGACAATGAGGTATCACCTCACACCTGTCAGAATGGCTATCATCAACAAATCAACCAATGACAAGTCCTGGTAAGGATGTGGAGAAAAGGGAACACTGCTGGTGGGAATGCAGACTGGGCCAGCCATTATAGAAAACAGTATGGAGTTTCCTCAAAAAATAAAAAAGGGAACTGCCATTTGAACCAGTGATCCCACTTCTAGGACTTTATTCTAAGAAACCCAAAACACTAGTCAGAAAGAATATATGCACCCCTATTTTCATAGCACAATTTACAATAGTTAAAATCTGAAAACAGCACAAGTGTCCATCAGTAGACAAGTGGTACATTTACACTGTGGAATACTATGCAGCTGTAAAAAAGAAGGATCTCTTACCCTTTGAGATCGCATGGAGGGACCTGAAGAGTATTATGCTAAGCTAAATAAGCGAGTCAGAGAAAGATAAGTATAACATGATCTCACTCATATGTGGAATATAATGAATAACATAAACTGATGAACAAAATAGATTCAGAGATATACCAGTAGAAGCATGAGACAGACTGACAAATCTCAGAGGGAAGACGGGGCGGGGGGCAGTGGAGATTAACTGGGAAACATATGCATATATGCATAACCCTTGGACACAGACAATATTGTGTTGAAGGCCTGGGAGGAGTGAGTTTGGGGCGGAGGGGGTCAATGGGAAAAAATAGGGGGACACCTGTAATACTTTCAACAATAAAGATAAATTTTTAAAAAGACAATACAAAAGTCAATGAAACCACGAGCTGGTTCTTTGAAAAAATAAACAAAATTTATAAACCTTAAACCAGAGTCATCAAGAAAAAAAGAGAGAGAACCCAAATACTAGTAAAATCTTGAAAGAAAGAAGACAGTTGACAACTGATGCCACAAAAATACCAAGAATTATAAGAAAATACTACAAACAATTATATGCCAACAAATTGGACAAAGTGGAAGAAATGGATAAATGCCTAGAAGCGTTCAATTTTCCAAGACTTAAGAAGAAACACAAAATATAAACAGACTGATTACCACCAAAAATATCTAATTAATAATCAAAAATTTTCAACAAATATAAGTCCTGGACCAGCTGACTTCACAGGAGAATTTTTCCAAACATTCAAAGAAGAATTGGCATTTACTTTTCAAACAATTTGAAAAAATTCAAGAGGAGTGCCAGCAATACCCTGATTCCAAAATGAGATATATTACAAGAAAATAAAATTATAGGCCAATATCTCTGATAAATATAGATGTAAAAATCCTCAAAAAGCCCTGGCTGGTGTTGCTCAGGTGGTTGGAGGGTTATCCCATACACTGAAAGGTCACAGGTTTGATTCTAGTCAAAGCACATACCTAGGTTGCAGGTTCAGTCCCTGGTTGGAATACATATAAGAGGCAACCAATGTTTCTCTCTCTCTCTCTCTCTCTCTCTCAAATCAATAAATATATCCTTGGGTGAGGATTATTTTTAAATTCTCAAAAAAGATTAGCAAATTGAATTCAGCAGTACATTAAAAATATTATATAACGTCATCAAGTGGAATTTATTCCTGGTTGGTTCAATATCCACAAATCAATTAACATGATATAGCACATAAACAAAATAAAGGATAAAATTATATAATTACTAGAGGCCCAGTGCATGAATTCATGCACAGATCGGATCCCTCTGGGTGGCCTGCAAGGATCAGGCTGAAACCTGCAGTCCAATGCCACCTGCAGCTCCTACCTGCCGCTCTCGCTCATCCCAGCCCCACTGTGCCTGCCACGGGCTCCCTCCCAATCAGTCCCTGGTCGGGTGAGGCTCCTGCTGCCACAGCAGCACCCACCAGCCATGAGCCCTGCATCTGGCACCCTCGCAAGGAGAGTGGCCTGCGGGATCAGGCTGAAACCTGCTCCCGAGGAGTGGTGGATTGCAAAAGGGTATAGGCCAGGCTGAGGGACCCCACCAGTGCACAATCAGGCCGAAGAGGGCTCCAGGGCATGTCTGGCCCATCTCTCTAGTCCCGATCAGCCAGACCCCAACAGCAAGCTAACCTACCGGTTGGAGCATCTGTCTCCTGGTGGTCAGTGCTCATCACAGTGACTGGTCTACCAGTTGACTGTTTGCCCCCTGGTGGTCAGTGCACATCATAGCAAACAGTGGAGTAGCCTTAGCATATCATTAGCATATTATGCTTTGATTGGTTGTTCGGTCGTTCTGCCGTTCAGTCTATTTGCATATTACCCTTTCATTATATAGGATATCAATGGATGCAGAAAAAAACATTTAACAAAATCCAGCACCCATTTATGATAAAGATTCTCAGCAAAGTGGAAATAGAGAAAACATACTTCAAAATAATAAAGGCCATATATGACAAACATACTGGTAACATCACACTCAACAGGGAAAAGCTTAAGTGTTTCCCTTAAGATCAAGAACATGACAGGGATGTCCACTTTCACCACTCTTATTCAACATAATATTAGAAGTCCTACCCAAAGTCATCAGATGAAAAGAAGAAATTACAGGCATCCAAATTGGAAAGAAGTAAATAAAACTGTCATTATTTGCAGATGACATGGTACTGCATATAGAGAGAGAACCCTAAAGATTCCACTAAAAATCTATTAGAACTGTAAATGAGTTCAGTAAAGTAGCAGGATACACAATTAATATACAGAAATTGGTTGCATTCTGATACACCAAACACAAGCTATCAGAAAGAGAAATTAAGAAAATAATTCCATATACAATTGCATTAAAAATAAACAAAATACCTAGTTATAAATTTAACCAAGGAGGTAAATGATCTATACTCAAAAAAGTATAAGAAATTAAAGACAATATAAATAAATGAAAGAATATATGATGCTCATTGATAGAAAGAATTAACATTGTTAAAATATCCATACTACGCAAAGCAATCTATAGATTCAATGCAATCCCTATCAAAATAACAATGGAACTAGAACAAAATGCCCTAAAATTTATAAGAAACCACTAAAGAACTCCAATAGCCACAGCAATTTAGAGAAAGAAGAACAAAGTTTGTGGTATCATGCTACTTGATATCAAACTATACTATAAGACTATAGTAATCAAAACAGCATGGTACTGCCCAGCCAGTGTTGCTCAGTGGTTGAGCGTCAACCTATGAACCAGGTTAATTCCCAGTCAGGGCACATGCCTGGATTTTGGGCTCAATCCCCAGCGTGGGGCTTGCAGGAGGCAGCCGATCAATGATTCTCTATCATCATTGATGTTTCTATCTCTCTCTTCCTCTCCCTTCCTCTCTGAAATCAATAAAAATATATTTTAAAATATAAGTTAAAAAAAAGCATGGTGCTGACATAAAAACAGACATAAATCAATGGAACAGAATAGAGAGCCCAAAAATGCCTAAATTGTCAATTAATCTCTGACAAAAGAGACAAGAATATACAATGGGATAAAGACAGTTTATTCAATAAATGATGTTGGGAAAATTGAACATATACATGCAAAAAAATAAAACTAGACCACCTTCTTACACCATATACAAGAATAAGCTCAGACTTAAATGTAAGGCCCAAAACCATAATATTCCTAGGAAAAAACATAGACAGTAAGCTCTCTGACATTGCCCTTAGTAATATTTTTTCAGATATATCACCTTGAGAAAAGGAAACAACAAATTAAAACAGGGGACTACATCAAACTAAAAAGTTTTTACACAGCAAAGGAAACCATCAACCACATGAAAACACAACCAAGTGATTGGGAGAAGATATTCGCCAATGATACATCTAATAAAGGAGTTAATATCCAAAATTTATAAAGCACTCATATAACTTAACACCAAAAAATCAAACAATCCAATTTAAAAATGGGCAGAGGACCTGACAAACATTTCTCCAAAGAGACATACAGATGGCAAATAGACATATGAAAAGATGCTCAATATCACTAACCATCAAAAATGCAAAATAAAATCACAATGACATATCACCTCACACCTGTCAGAATGACTATCATCAATAAATCCTCAACAAGTGTTAACAAGAATGTAGAGAAAAGGGAACCTTCATGCTTTGTTGATGGGACAACAAATTGATGCAGCCACTATGGAAAACAGTATGGAGGTTCCTCAAAAAATTAAAAATGGAACTACCTCATGACCCAACAATTCCACATCTGGGTATTTATTCAAAGAAACCCAAAACACTAATTTAAATATATTTTTATTGATTTCAGAGAGGAAAGAAGAGGAAGAGAGAGATAGAAACATCAATGATGATAGAGAATCATTGATCGGCTGCCTCCTGCAAGCCCCATGCTGGGGATTGAGCCCGAAATCCAGGCATGTGCCCTGACTGGGAATTAACCTGGTTCATAGGTTGACGCTCAACCACTGAGCAACACTGGCTGGGCAGTACCATGCTGTTTTGATTACTATAGTCTTGTAGTATAGTTTGATATCAAGTAGCATGATACCACAAACTTTGTTCTTCTTTCTCCAGATTGCTGTGGCTATTGGAGTTGTTTAGTGGTTTCTTATAAATTTTAGGGCATTTTGTTCTAGTAGCATTATTTACAACAACAAAGATATAGAAGCAACCTAAGTGCCCATCAATAGATGAATGGATAAAATGAGGTCGTACATATCTACAACAGAATATTACTCAGCTATAAAAATAGCATAAAACTTTACCATTTGGCCAAAACCGGTTTGGCTCAGTGGATAGAGCGTCGGCCTGTGGACTCAAGGGTCCCAGGTTCGATTCCGGTCAGGGGCATGTGCCTTGGTTGTGGGCACATCCCCAGTAGGGGGTGTGCAAGAGGCAGCTGATCCATGTTTCTCTCTCATCGATGTTTCTAGCTCTCTATCCCTCTCTCTTCCTCTCTGTAAAAAATCAATAAAATATATTTAAAAAAAAAAAAAAAACTTTACCATTTGCAACAACATGAATGAACCTAGAGGGCATTGTGTTAAGTGCAATAAGTCAGAGAGAAAAAGACAAATTCCATATGATTTCACTTATATGTGGAATCTAAAGAACAAAATAAATGAACAAAACAAAAACAGACTCATGGATACATAGAACAAACTGAGGATTGCCAGATAGTAGGGGCGTTAGAGAGCTGAGGGGAAAAGGTGAAGGTATTAAGAAATACAAATTGATAGATAAGCACTGGCCAGCATTGCTAAGTGGTTAGAGCATCAGCCCTAACTGAAGGGTCGTGGGTTCGATTCCCAGTCCCCACTGGGGCATGTGCAGGAGTCAACCAATCAATGTGTTTCTCTCTCTCTCTCTCTCTCTCTCTCCCTTCCACTCACTCTAAAAAAAAAAAAAAAAATGAAAAAAATATCCTCTGGTGAGGATTAACAAAAAAAAATAATGATAACAAATTGGTAGATATAAAATAGTCATAGGGATGTAAAGTACAGCATAGGTAATATAGTCAGTAATGTTGCAATAACTGGTGTCAGATGGATACTTGAAATATCAGGGGAATCACTTTGCAAAGAATATGATTATCTAACCACTATGCTGTATACCTAAACTAATATAAAATGATATTATCAACTTTAATTGAAACATTTAAAAAAGAGACATGAAAAAAATAAACAGTAAAACAAACCAAAAAAAAAAAAGATCTCCTTTTCTGCCTAAACACAGGAAATAAATTCTCCTTTTATTGGAGAGAGACACAACAGCCAAGAGATACACTAGAAGAATCTACAAACTTTGTTAAAATAACTTTCATCTTCCTAGTTAAGGAAGATAAAGACTACTTAGTTGGACTTCCACTAGCTCATACACATTGGTCTTGTCAATTCTACATAAATTTATTGTTTCTTATCTAAAAGATTTTAAAGCTTCCTGCCCTGGTCATGTCTTCATGTCTTCATTTTCTTGTAAGGGCTTCTGTGTACAAGTAAAAATTTAATAAAATGTGTATACTTTTCTCCTGTTATTTTGTTTTATGTCAGTTTTTTAAAATATTTTTATTGCTTTCAAAGAGAAAGGGGAAAAAGAGAGCTAGAAACGTCAATGATGAGAGAGAATTATTAATTGGCTGCCTGCTGCATGCCCCCCACCACGGATCGAGCCCACAACCTGGGCATGTGCCCTGACCAGGAATCAAAATGTGAAGGCCTAGGCAGTGATCCAAAGAGGATAGAGGAGAATTTTTTCTCCCCTATATAATATATACCCAGCAAATACTTACTGAAGAAATTGATCTGAAAATCCAACTTTTCACACATACTTTTATTGACTTCTGAGTCAGATGTTTCTGAATTTCCTTAGTCAATTCTTCTAGATCAATCTACCACAAAATGGCAAGCTATTTATTGAGGCTGTTCTTTGTCTTCATAAATATTTTCAACCCCAAATTTTAAGAATATGGATTTTTTAATTAATAATAACTCTATACATTGTCTATGAACCTAGAGAGGTATTTTTATAGAGTGTTTTCCCCTATCCCTACCTACACCTGTGCTGCCACAGCCCTGGCCACTTCCTGTCTGTGATTACAATTCCCCGCCTTGGTCCCTACAGCAGGTGGATGCATGAAGCAGAGCCCTGGGGTTTTGGTACACCTCCTTCTAACATGCCTCTCACTGTGGGATCACTCAGGGCACAGAAATACACTGCTGAGTCCTCCAGCTGTGAAGCTGAGATGACAAGGTTGGCAGAACTCTTTGCTTTCTGAAAATTCACTGAGTAGCGGCCTCCTGTGGCATTTTGCTGGTTGTAAGAGTCCTGACGAATAAGGAAAATCATCGCCCCACTGCTGAGCTGCTTGTACCAAAATAAACTATAACTTGTAGAACTGGTGACATATGTGCAATCCAGGCTCACAGCCTCCTTCTCCTGCACCAATATTGGTTGTTGGCCTTGAGTTACCTTCTGGGCAATACTGGATCCTGAAAGAAAAAAAAATGCAAACAGAAGGTTATGGGATAAGTGGTGTGGGACAAAAAGAATTTTTTTTACACCCGGCCAGCTTTCCTTCCCAGGGTACTCATAAAAGCCCCCTGTTGTTAGGTCACAGAGAAGACCCATTCCCACTGGGGCATCCTTACCTAGCCACATTGAAGTTATGACCACTCTCATAAGGCCGGAGACCAACATGTTCAGGTTCTTCCACTAAGCTTCCGTTTCAGGGCTCTGCAAGGTGAGGTGACTGACAGATGGAGAGAAGAAATGCTGGGCTATCTGCTGCTGCCCCAGAACAGGAAACAGAGTTTCCTGGTACAGCACATTACTGTGGGTCACGTCAAACTTTCTATATACTGGCTGAGAGTCTCACCCAACCCAAACTTCCTTTTGCATTAATAATGGTAACAATTATACTGAAGATAAGCATGGTATAGTTTTATATTAAAAGGAAGATTGAGGGGGTTAGAGAACAACCAAAGGACTTGTATGCATGCATATTAGCATAACCAATGGACACAGACACTGGGGCAGAGGGGACTGGGTGGGGGGGGGGGGGGGGGGGTGTCAATTGGGGAAAAAGGAGACATATGTAAAACTTTAGACAATAAAAGAAAAAAAGGAAGATTGATGGCTCTAGCTGGTTTGGCTCAGTGGATAGAGAGTCGGCCCATGGACTGAAGTGTCCCAGGTTCAATTCCAGTCAAGGGAATATACCTCAATTGCAGATTTTCCCGGCCCTGGTTGGGTGCATGCAGGAGGCAACTAATCAATGTGTCTCTCTCACTTCGATGTTTCTTTTTGTCTCTCCCTCTCCCTTCCATTCTCTTTAAAAATCAATGGAGAGAAACCAAGATGGCAGCATAGGTAAACACCTAAACTGCTGCCTCGCACAACAATTTCAAAACTACAACTAAAAGACAGAACGGACATCATCCAGAACCACAGGAAAGCTGGCAGAGTGGAAATTCTACAACTAGAAGGAAAGAGAAAAGCTCACAGAGAATCAGAGGAGCTGCAAAGAGCTGAGGAATGGAGACACGTGAGCAGAGAGGAAGGGTGGCTGAGTGCCTGGCTGGCTTTCTCTGGCAGGAGGGAAAAGGAAGCTCCCAACTGCACTGAACCCCAGTTCCGACTGCACTGAACCCCAGTTCCGGGTGAGCCCCTGGGGACCCAGGCTCTTACGGGAGGAATCTGGACTGTCAGGCGGAAACTCAGGGGAGCTGTGAAAGGCAGAGGTCTGGAGGGGCACGCACAAGTGTGCGCAGAGAGGACTGACTGCTGAGTGTGCCACTGGCTTTCTCTAGCTGGAGGGAACCAGAAGTTCCCAACTGTGCTGAACTCCAGTTCCGGGCAAGAATCTGGGAATCCAGATTCATTGGGGGAGAAACTGGACTGTCTGGCAGCGGGCGAAACTAGAGGGCAGCTTTCTCTCAGAGGTGCTTGCAGTGATTACCAAGGGACACTGAGACCGAGGGACCTCATAGGGCAGGGCTGATGGGAAGTCAAGACTGTCTGCTCAGCCCTGAGACTCCGCCCCATCCAAGCTGAGCACAGAGACTTTTGCAACTTTGCAAGTCTGGTCCCATAAGGCTATCTCCAGCACAGAAGTTTTCCCGGCATAGACACAGCTGATACTCACAGCCAATTGGCCTGGAGGTCAATTCCTCCCAGTGACACCAACAACAATCAAGACTTAACTACAACAAGGCTGTACACACAGTCCACAAAGGGGTGCACCAAGAGTGTCCATCTCAGGTAACTGGGGAGGCTGACCCACTGGGCCATATAGGACACCTAGCACACAAAGCTACCCTACCAACTCAGGGAAGCAGCGAAAATGTGGAGACAAACAGATCACAAACAAAAGAAATGGAGAAAAACAAACCACTGGATATAGAGTTCAAAACCATGGTTGTAAGGTTTTTCAAGAGTTTCCTAGAAAAGGCCGATAAATTTAGCGAGACCCTCGAGGATATGAAAAAGGACCAACTTAAACATACACTGACTGCAATAAAAAATATTATACAGAGACTCAACAGCAGACTAGAGGAACACAAGAATCAAGTCAAAGATTTTAAATACAAAGAAGCAAAAAACACTCAACCAGAAAAGAAAAAAGAAAAAAGAATCCAAAAATTTGAAGATAGTGTAAGAAGCCTCTGGGACAACTTCAAGCGAACCAACATCAGAATTATGGGGGTGCCAGAAGAAGAGAGAGAGCAAGATACTGAAAATCTATTTGAAGAAATAATGACCAAAAACTTCCCCCACCTGGTGAAAGAAATAGACTTACAAGTCCAGGAAGTGCACAGAACCCCAAACAAAAGGAATCCAAAGAGGACCACACCAAGACACATCATAATTAAAATGCCAAGAGCAAAAGACAGAGAGAGAATATTAAAAGCAGCAAGAGAAAAACAGTTAATTACCTACAAGGGAGCACCCATACGATTGTCAGCTGATTTCTCAACAGAAACTATGCAGGCCAGACGGGAGTGGCAAGAAATATTCAAAGTGATGAATAGCAAGAACCTACAACCAAGATTATCCTACAACCCAGCAAAGTTATCATTCAGAATTGAAGGTCAGATAAAGAGCTTCACAGATAAGAAAAAGCTAAAGGAGTTTATCACCACCAAACCAGTATTATATGAAATGCTGGAAAAAAAAAAAAAAATGCTGAAAGGTATTCTTTAAGAAGAGGAAGAAGAAAAAAGTAAAGATAAAAATTATGAACAACAAATACATATCTATCAACAAGTGAACGCAAAAATCAAGTGAATTAAAAATCTGAGGAACAGAATAAACTGGTGAATATAATAGAATCAGGGGCATAGAAAGGGAGTGGACTGATAATTCTCAGGGGGCAAGGGGTATCGGAGGTGTAGGAAGAGACTGGACAAAAATTGTACACCTATGGATGAGGATAGTGTTGGGTGGGGCTAAGGACAGAGGGTGGGATGGGAACCGGGTGGAGGGGAGCTATGGGGGGAAAAGGAGAAACAATTGTAATAATCTGAACAATAAAGATTTATTAATTTTTTTTTAAAAGAAAGTGGGGAAAAAAATCAATGGAAAAATATCCTCAGGTGAGGATTAACAAAAAAAGAAGGAAGATTAATTATTTGAAATGTTAAACACTGAGAAAATAAAATAAAGTAATTTTCCCTGGCCGGTGTGGCTCATGGATAGAGCGTCGGCCTGTGGACTCAAGGGTCCCAGGTTCGAGTCAAGGGCATGTACCTGGGTTGCGGGCACATCCCCAGCAGGGGGTGTGCAAGAGGCAGCTGATCGATGTTTCTCTCTCATCGATGTTTCTGGCTCTCTATCCCTCTCCCTTCCTCTCTGTAAAAACTCAATTAAAAAATACATATTTAAAGTAATTGATGTGGTTTTTATTTTCATGACTGGACTCTGATTAATAAGTATGTTCTTTTCTCAACTTAGAAAAGAAAATCACCAGCCATGTCAACTATGATAGCAAAAATATGGCTTAAAAAAAAATCAAGTCCTAATCCCTGGAATCTGTGAATGTGGCTTTATATGGAAAACACACACACACACACACACACACACACACACACACACATACACACATGCATGAAAACAACAACAAAAACCTTTGAAGATATAATTAAGGATCTTGACATTTTTATTTTTAAAAGTCATATAAAATTGACTATTTTTCTGTACAGTTATAACTGTAGTTTTGAATTTTAATAGATCATGTAACTATCACACAATCATAACTCAGAAGAGTTTAATTACTCCCGAGACTCCCTTGTGCTGTTATTTTGTAATTACACATCCCCCATGACTACCCTCCTGCAAACCTTGGTTTGTTCTTCTATATTTTTGTCTTTTTAATTATCTTTCCTTGACATGGAAAGATAATTCTGGATTATAGGAGCCTAAATGTAATCACATGTGTACTTTTAAGACAGAGACAGAGGGAGATTTGATGCCAGGAGACTATGGAGGCAGAGATTGGAGTGATGCATCCACAAGTCAAGAAATGCTGGCACCCACCACAGTTGGAAGAGTCAAGGAACAAATTCTCCCCTAGTGCCTCTGGAGCAAGTGCAGTCCTTCTGACAAATGGGTTAAAAGAAACAAGACCCACGTGTGCTGCCTACAAGAGGCTCACTTCAGTTCTAAAGATACGGACTGAAAGTTAATGGACAAAAAAAGATATTGCATCCAACGGAAATGCGATGAAAGCAGGGGCAGCAAGATTTGGACAAAATAGACTTTAAAACAAAGACTCTAACAAGACACACGGGTATGACATTATGATAAAGGATCAATCCAGCAAGAGGATATAAAACATCTATGCACCCATGATAGGCTCACCTAAATACATACAGCAAATATTCAGAGACACAAAGGGAGAGATTGACAGTAATATAATAATTAAATACATTAATGGATAGGCACAGACAAAATCAACAAGGAAACACTGGCCTTATGACACACTAGAGGCCCGGTGCACAAATTCATGCATGGGTGGGGGCCGGTTGGTTTGCCCTGAAGGGTGTTCCGGATCAGGGTAAAGGTTCCTTTGGGGCGTGGGGTGGCCTGGGTGAGGGGCCTGTGGTAGTTTGCATGCTGGCCATGCCCCCCAGTGACCCAAGCAGAGACCCTGGTATCTGGGATTTATTTATCTTCTATAATTGAAACTTTGTAGCCTTAAGCGGAGGCCAAGGCAGGCCAGAGCTGCGGAAGCTTGGTTTCTTCCATCCATGGGAGCAACTCAAGCCTCCTGCTCTCTCCAGCTCCGTGGCTGCCACCATCTTTATTGGGATTTACTTATCTTCTATAATTGAAACTGTAGCCTTGAGTGGAGGCCTGGGCTGGCCAGGGTGTGCAGAAAGCTTGGCTTCCTCCATTGCCAGGGAAACCCAAGCCTCCAGCTCTCTTGTGGCCACAGCCATCTTGGTTGGGTTAATTTGCATACTCGCTCCTGATTGGCTGGTGGGCATGGCTTGTGGGTGTAGCAGAGGTATGGTCAATTTTGCATATTGACCATACCTCTTTTATTAGATAGGATTAGATTAGATAGACTTAATAGACATGTACAAAACATTCTAACACAAAACAGTAGAATACACATTAATTTTACGTGTATATGAACATTCTCCAGGATAGATCACATGTTAGGCCACAAAACAAGTCAATAAATTCAAGAAGATTGAAATTATATCAAACATCTTCTCCAACCACGTATAACCACTGGGTGGCTGGTACTCCTCTCACCAATATGCAGAATTCTCAAAAGATTATGTATTGTATGGTTCTATTCATATGACATTCATTGAAAAGACAAAAATATAAAAACAAATCAAGGTTTGCAAGAAGGTAGTCTCCAATCAATTATAAGAGGAAAACTGGAAAAAACACATGGAAACTAAACATGTTATTAAACAACCAAGGGTCAGTGAAGAAATCAAAGAGGAAATTTAAAAAATTTCTTGAGACAAATTAAAATGAAAACAGTGTTGCAATCCTGGCCTGTGTGGCTCAGTAGTAGAGCATCAACCTATGCGCCCAAGGGTCTCAGTTTCTTCTCCTGGTCAAGAGCCTGTATCAATGTTTTTCTTCTCTCTATTTCTCCTTCCCTCTCCCTCCTTTACACTCTCTCTAAAAAATCAATGGAGAAAATATCCTTGGGTAAAGATTAACACACACACACACAAAAAAAAAAAATGTTAAAAAAACCTATGGAATGCAGCAAAAGTTGTACTAAGGGGGAAGTTTAGAGCAATACAGGCCTATCTCAAGAAATAAGAAAAATCTCAAATTATCCTAATTTACATCTAAAGGAACTAGAAAAAGAAGAAAAAACAAAACCCAAAGTTAGTAGAATGAAGAAAATAATGAAGACAAGAGCAGAAGTAAATGAAATTGAAGTTGGAGACCACGCACTCACTGATGTAAAATTATACTACAAAGCTATAGTAATGAAAACAGTATGGTGCTGGCACAGAACAGTATGGTACTGTCACAAAGCAGTATGGTACTGACAAAACAAAACAAAAAATGTTGATTAATAGAACAGAAAGAAGAGCCCAGAAATGATCTCATGTTTATGTAATCAATTAAATTGGTGACAAATGAGGCAAGAATATACCATGGGGAAAAGTCTTCAATATATGGTGTTGGAAAACTCGGATGGGAAAAAAGATGAAGGGAATTAAGAGACACAAACTTATAGTTATAACATAAAGAAGTCATAGGGATGTAATGTACAGTATAGGAAATACTGTCACTAATATTGCAATAACTTTGTACAGTGACAGATGGTACTAGACTTTTCTAGTAAGGTATATAAATCTCAGAAGACTATATTGTTCACCTGAAATTAATATAATATTCTACATCAGCTATACTTTCATTTAAAAGAGTTTTACAGCCCTGGCCAGTGTTGCTCGGTGTTTAGAGCATCTGCCTGTGCACCGAAGCGTCGAGGGTTCTATTCCAATCAAAGGCAGGTACCTTGGTTGCAGGTTCATTTCCCGCCCCTGTCTGAGCACGTGCAGGAGGCAACCAATAGATGTGTCTCTCTCACATCATGTCTTTCTCTCTGTTTCTCTCTGCCTCTCTTCTTCTCCCTCTCCTTCCCTCCCTCCCTTCCACTCTTTCTAAAAACCAATGGACAAACAACAAGTGCTGGTGAGGATATGGAGAAAAAGGAACCCTCTTGCACTGCTGGTGGGAGTGCAGACTGGTGCAGCCACTGTGGAGAACAGTATGGAGTTTCCTTGAAAAATTAAACATGAACTCCCATTCGACCCAGTAATCCCACTTCTAGGAATATATCCCAAGAAATCAGAAACACCACTCAGAAAGGATGTATGCACCCCTATGTTCATAGCAGCATAATTTACAATAGCTAAGACTTGGAAACAGCCTAAGTGCCCATCAGCAGAAGAGTGGATTAGAAAACTGTGGTACATCTACACAATGGGATACTACGCTGCTGTAAAAAAGAAGGAACTTTTACCCTTTGCAACAGCATGATGGACCTGGAGAGCATCATGCTAAGCAAAAAAAGCCAGTCAGAGAAAGATAAATATCAAAGGTCTCACTCATTTGTGGCATATAGTGAACAACATTAACTGATGAGCAAAAAATAGAGCCAGAGGAAAAAAATATTTTAAAATATAATAGAAGTAATCCTGTTATTTAGCAGATTTTAAAATTTCCTACAATTTTTGTGATATCATGTTAGTACAGTTTGGGTAATATTATTATACTTAAAATCCTTTTTTTTCTTGAAATATTAATGTTCATTGCATGTAATATTATTGTATTTAAGATAGTTTTTCTTAAATAATTAGTGTTTATTGATGTAACATTATTATATTTAAAATCAGTTTTCTGGAGATATTAATGTTTATTGCATGTGACATTATTATATTTAAAATCGTTTTTCTTGAAATAAAAAAGTTTAGAATTAAAAAGAAAAAGCAATGGAAAAACTATCAAGGGAGGATTAACCAAAAATATTTTAAAATAAAATAGCCCAGCTGTTGTGACTTAATGGTTGAGCATCAACCTATGATCCAGGAAGACACAGTTCGATTTCTGGACAGGCACATGCCTGGGTTGCAGGCTCATCCCTGTGGGGGTCCTTCAGGAGGCAGCCCACCAATGATTCTCTCTCATCATTGATGTTTCTATCTCTCCCTCTCCCTTCCTCTCTGAAATAAATAAAAAATATATATTTTAAAAATAAATAAAATAAAAGAGCTTTACATTCCAAAATGAAAAATCCATTCAGGAACAGTCCTCCAATAAAATGTTCTAACACTTTCTGGGTCATTTTGAAACTAACCATCTTATTATGTGGTTTTTAACATACAACACATTAGTTTCCACTTGCAGACAATTTCACAAATGCTGTGCTTGAAGGTCTGTCCCAGGCAGAGGGGCTGCCCCACTTGCAGGTTTGTGTACAGAATGCAGGTGCCTGGGAAGCAATGTGCACTTGCTGCACAGAAGTAGACGGCTGAGTCTCCAGGTTGGGTGGCTGCGATGTGCAGGGAGAGATGTTTGGCCGTCTTATTCAAGAAAAGAGTGAGTCTTCCAGCTGGGTTTTTGTCCTTATTTGAACGAATGTCTATAATGAACTGGGGACCTTTTCCAGGTTCTTGCTTATACCAAGGAAAGTAAATTGAGGTGCTGTCCGAATAAGAACAGGTGATAACAGCGGTGTTTCCCTCCTGGACACTCAGGATGGAAGGATGCTGATCCACTTTCTCTCCATGGCTGACCCCTGTGCAGAAAGAAAGAGTCAGAGAAAAAAGTTTTGCCTGATAATTACAGTCCAGAATTCGCTTTTCCTTTTCTATAGTAACTAGAGGAACCCTGCATAAAGCCCATTTATTCCCTGGCTTCAAAGAAATGTTCACTAATATACTATCCCCAAATCCCTCAACTCACAGGTCAGCTGCAGCCACAAGAACATAAATAAAGCTCCAATGGATGACTTCATTGTTCCTCCTAATTGAGACCAGTTATAGACTTGCAATCTTCAGTAAACAGAACTGCTTTTGTTATCAGGCTGCCCCTTCTTCGCTCTAACACTCGTAATGGTTTCTCGCATTGTCTACCCAGCCAATAAGAAAAAGGCTCTGCTTCTGCCATAGCTTATTTATTCAGAATCCACTGAAATGAACCTTCCACATATTCAGCATCAGCAGAGGTGCACTGCCATCTTGTGGTCACATCTCTAACCACAGAACTCACTGGTTAAATGTATTGCTCTTACCCTGTGCCTATAAGGAACTCAGTCATATGAAAGCAGCAATAGGTCAAACAAATCAGGTCTTAGATCAGAGACTGCATGCACAATAAAAATGTAGACATCAAGATTTACATCTCTGAAAAAGAAAAGATTTACATTCCTGCACACTACTGAGTCATTATTAAGTTGGAAAGTGGTACATGCTGCTGGTATTTATTCAACAACTAGAGGCCCGGTGCACAAAATTTGTGCATTGGGGGGAGGGGTCTCTCAGCCCGGCCTGTGCCCTCTTGTAGTCCAGGAGCCCTCTGGGGATGTCTGACTGTCACGGAGGCGGGAGAGGCTCCCATCACTGTTGCTGCGCTTGCCAGCCCTGATCCTGGCTTCTGGTTGAGCAGCACTCCCCCTGTGGGAGTGCACTGACCACCAGGGGGCAGCTCCTGTGTTGAGCGTCTGCCCCCTGGTGGTCAGTGTGCATCAAAGCGACTGGTCATTCTGCTGTTCGATCAATTTGCATATTAGCCTTTTATTATATAGAACTAGGGACCTGGTGCACGAAATTTGTGCACGTGTGTGTGTGTGTGTGTGTGTGTGTGTGTGTGTGTCCCTCAGCCTGGCCTGCACCCCTCCAATCTGGGACCCCTTGAAGGATGTCCTACTGCCGGTTTACAGGGATCGGGCCTAAACCAGCAGTTGGACATCCCTCTTGCAATCCGGGACTGATGGCTCCTAACTGCTCACCTGCCTGCCTGCCTGATTGCGCCTAACCACTCTGCCTGCCGGCCTGCTCGCCCCCAACCGCCCCCCGCTGCTGGCCTGCTTGCCCCCAAATGCCCCCCCCTGCCAGCCTGATCACCCCCAACTGCCCCCCTGCTGGCCTGCTCACTCCAAACTGCACCCCGCCCCCCCTGCTGACCTCCACAACTGACCTCCACTGACGGCCTGCTCACCCCCAGCCAGCCTGATCACCCATAACTGCCATCCCATCCTGGCCTGATCACCCACAATTGCCCTCCCCTCTTGGCCTCTAACCACCTCTACCTCGGCTCCGCCACCATGGCTTTGTCCAGAATGTCTGGAAGGTCTCCTGGAAGGTCTCCCAGTCTAATTAGCATACTACCCTTTAATTAGTATAGACTAGAAGCCTGATGCACAAAGATTCGTGCAAGAATAGGCCTTCCTTCCCCTAGCTGCCGGCACATGGCAGGCTCGCTCTGGCAGCCTGTGCAGTGGCAGTGACGGTGGCAAGCCCTGTGTGCTCCGGTGCCACTTCCTCCTTGCCCTCCTTCTCCGGAGAGTTCCTCTGTGCAGTGCTGGCGCTCCAGGGGAGGTGTGGAGGGGAAGAGGTGAGGGGAGCGAGGCAGGCAGGGAGGACTGGAGAGGTTGGGTGCGCTAGTGCGTTTCAGTTTCCCATTGTGAAAGTGGGATGCAACTGGCCCCCTTCCTCATCCTCTTCCTCCTCCGCCCTCTGCGCCCTGCCCGCCCACCCTCCCTCCACGCCCATCGCCCCTCCCCTCTTGATTTGGTGAGATAGGGAGGAGGGAGATCTGATAGTTTGGGTTACTGTGTAGGTGGCCTCTTTCATCTATTCAAAACAAAGCTGAGCCACCTGCCGCTGCCGCCATGGCTGCCACCATCACCCCTTGGCTGGCCCAGGGCTCCCGGGGTGCGCTAACTGTGCACTGAGTGAGATCCCACATGAATCCACACCCACGGGGCTGCTCCAACGCTAGGATTTTGTTTATAAGAGCAGCGGGGCAGGGGTGGGGTAGAGGGAGATACCAGACACCGGGAGCTATGACCTCAGGCACCAGAGGGTTGCCTCTGAGGCTGGGGGCTGGGCCACAGGGAGGCTGCAAGGACGGTTGACAGGTGTGGAGTGCGGCAGAGAGGCCCTGAGGAGGTGCGCTGCTCAGAGGCCCAGGGAGGCCGAGGGGCAGGGCCGCCACCGTCTTTGTCAGGTTAATTTGCATACTCACTCCTGATGGGCTGTGGGGCGTCATGAAGTGATGGTCAATTTACATATTTATCTTTTATTTTATTATTATAGATTAGAGGCCCAGTGCATAAAATTCGTGCATGGGGGGGTGTCCCTCAGCCCGGCCTGCACCTTCTCCAAACTGGGACCCCTAGGGGGATGTCCGACTGCCGGTTTAGGCCCAATTCCTGCCTAAACCGGCAGTCGGACATCCCTCTCACAATCCGAGGCTCCTAACTGCTCGCCTGCTTGCCTGCCTGATCGTTCCTGGCTTGCTATTCTGTAAATTAATTTAGTAAGCTATTAAAATTCATACTTTTAGTAACACATTTCAATCGATATAATTGAATGAAATGTCAATTGCAGTTGCCAAATGCAAGATTGCAAACAAAATTTTTGATGGTTTTTAATTTTGAGGAGGATATTTCTGTTGATGCAAATGATACTAGGAATTTTAGGAATATTTTCTATGCTGTTCAACATTAGCATAAATGTCTAAGTGAGTTTTAAATATAAATTCTGGTAAATCTACAGCTGATGTCTCTAGTGGGCCAGTTTTTCTATAAAATATTTAACTCTTGCCCTAACCGGTTTGGCTCAGTGGATAGAGCATCAGCCTGCAGACTGAAGGGTCCCAGGTTCGATTTCGGTCTAGGGCATGTACCTTGGTTGCGGGCACACCCCTAGTAGTGGGTGTGCAGGAGGCAGCTGATTGATGTTCCTCTCATCGATGTTTCTAACTATCACTCTCACTTCGTCTCTGGAAAAAATCAATAAAATACATTTTTTAAAAAATATTTAACTCTTCAGACCAATCAGCTTCATGTAAGTCAGAATTAATTTTTAATGTAAATTTATACAGTGGCATTATAATGTTTTCTCTGACATTTTCTATAATTGTGGAGGACTTATAAGAAACTAAAAGTGGCTTAATTATTTGTATATAATAATTCAAAATGCTTGTTTATGCACCTCAGGACTGTCTCTTTAACTATAAAAAAATAATTTTTAATTATCTTCTGTGTTAATAGTTTGTTGAAGTAGTTTGAAACTTCACATGGAAATGGTACTTTTCCTTGAAGGCATTATCTTTACATTTAATTTCTATATCTAAGCCTGTGAATATTTGCTTTCCAATTTTGCAGCAATTTTTAAAGCAATAGTCTCTAAACTTTTTGAAAATTATACCTTTCTTATATGCTTTATTACAATGTCAACATATACATTTTTATTTTGTAACTAGAGGTCTGGTGCATGAATTTGTGCACAGGTAGGGTCCCTCAGCCTGGCAGGCAATCAGGGCCAATTGGGGCCAACTCACCCAGTCCAGATCGGGGTAATTGGGGCTGGCCAGGGGGAGGTTGGCTGGCTGGGGAAGAGGAGCCAATCAGGGCCGGTGGGTGGGGAGGGGAGAAAGGAAGGGGCCGAGGGAGGTTAGCCGGCAGGCCCCAATAGGGGCAATCAGGGCTGGCAGGCCAGGGGAGGGGGACCGTGGGAAGTTGGCCAGCCAGGGGAGGTTGGCTGTGGGAGCACACTGACGACCAGGGGGCAGCTCCTGCGTTTAGCATCTGCCCTCTGGTGGTCACTGTGCCTCATAGTGACTGGTCAACTGGTCATTCCAGTCATTCCGGTCGTTCAGTTGCTTAGGTTTATATATATATATATATAAATAATTTACCAACAAGGTTTACTGCCACTGTCTTTGGGGGCCCTATAGAGGCCAAGATTGCCCCAAGCTTACTGTGCAAAGGCTACTGTGGGGCAGCATGCCTGCCTGTGGAAGGGGTGGGGCTGCAGGCCCAGCTGCAGTTTGGGTACAGGCTGCAGATCACCTGGCAGCACTGTGCACACGCTGCACAGAGGTAGGTGGCTGAGTCCTCCAGTCGGGAGGCTGTGATGTTCAGGGTACTGTACAGGTCCTGGGAATCCACTGTGGCACTTAACCTTCCCTTGCGCTTTGTCCGTGAAGTCACGTAAAATAGATTGATGAGACCGCCCCCAGGATTCTGTCGGAACCACTGCATATAGAGCACTGTGGTAGAAAAATTGCACCTCAGAGTAAAGCTGGTTCCCACTTGGAAGCTCAGAGCTGAAGAACTCTGCTCCACCTTCATCCCTCTCACCCCTGCTTAGAAAGAGAAAAACAAACAAATGTAATGTCACTGGGAGTGATTGATAGAGGTTTTTTTTTTCTTTTCTTTATTGATTAAGGTATTACATATGTGTCCTTATCCCCCCATCCCCCTCCCCCACCCCCGCCTGCCCGAGTTTCTAAACCTGTAAAATATCCCAAGAAACACCGAAGAAGGAGCTCTGTGTCAGCTCTCCCTCTCCCCCTCCCACTGTCAGCTGTGGAACACTCCCCAGCTCCCCATCTGGGACACCCGAACTCACAGCAAACCTGGGCCCACAGAAGCCCCAGCAGAACCCCCAGGTGTCTCTCCATGACTTCTTGCCAAGGTGCTGTGGTGCCTTTGCCCCTGCTCTGGAGGGTGTAGAGTCCTGGACCAAGGCAAATTTTGTTCCTACACTCAGTATGTTTCACCAAACTCACTGAGGACCAATCACATCCAAGTCTGTCATTCATGTTAACAGGAAACTCCACCCACAGTGGCCCAGTGAAAGGGCACAATTGTAGTACACGGTGCGGAAGAGGAGCAGTCAATGTTTCCAATATATGAAGTTATAAGGTGTTTTTTAAAAATACTTTATGGAGGAGAAGTTTGTGTTAGTGTGTGAGGAAGGGTGGATGATACTTTTGAGCAAAATCAGAGTGTCAGCTGGGTTAAGGAGAGCCTTGGAGAATCATGAAGCTTTGAAGTAGAACCTGGAAGAATGACCTCATTTTCAAATTGCATAGTTTGACATAGAGTTTAAGAACCCAGTTAAAGAAGAATTCTGGTAGAGAAAAATGATATAATAACATGCATTGTGTACTTAAGAAGTAAATATATTATCCTGAAATCCGAAGAGTTTTACAAACCCAGGACCTACAGTCACCACAAACATAAACAATTACTCCAACAGAAGTTCAGTTGGTGAAACATAAGTATGTGTATAATGGCCACTCTGACTTAATTTCCACCTCTTCTCTTCTTCTGTCCAATCTTGGACATCCTGCAGACCCATGCAGTGCTGATCAATTAAATATTGTCCTTTCTCTTTCCTCTTTCTATCGATATTTCTTATTTATTTCTTCTACTCTCCTTGTTATTCTCATTTCTTCTAGTCTCAGGGGAAATATATCAAAAGGAAGGAATCCTAGCCAGGTTACTCAGTTAGTTACAGCATTGTCCCAAAGGTTGCAGGTTCAATCCCCAGTCAGGGCACATACAATAATCAACCAATGAATGCATAAACAAGTGGAACAACAAATCAATGTCTCTCTCTCTCTCTCTCTCTCTCTCTCTCTCTCTCTCTCTCTCTCTAAAAATCAATAAAAACAAAAACAAACTTTTTAAAATTAAAGATATCTGGGGTATTGGAATAATTACTGCCTATAGATTTCAGAAACTTTAATCATAAAAATTGAAAACAGGCTACACAGATGTTTACTGTTGAGCTTTCATGTTCACAGTGAACAATGACATCCCTACTCCCTTAACTCAGCTGAGAGAATCATTCTCATAATGAAGTTATAGAGTATGGACTCCAGCTTTCTGAAGTTTACATAGTGGCAGAACTGAAAATTGAGATGAGTTTTACATAAACACTGTTTCTCCTCTCCCCACCCTTTCTGTCTATAATATGACTGGCTCACATGCTCTCTGGTTGCCTCTCTTAACTGTTCAACTTTCTGGAACCATCAGAAAAAGTCATTTCTTGTAAAGCTAACAGTGTCCCCTAGTGGATTAAAACTGTAAATAAAGAGGACTTCAGCCCAGCTAACTCAACTGTCACACCACCCCAGCCCTATTCACTCCAAGTTTCCTGAAGGAAATGCAAATAGTCAGGAAACAAAACACATCATTAGATTAAGTGGGATTAAAATGAATGACTTTCTCCTTTTAAAATGTCATTCCATTAAATGAATATATTAAAATAATGTGGCATTTCTCATCTTATGCTATTCAATATCTTTTACTTAGTTCAAAATCCATAAGCATTTGCTGAAGTTTTATCATAAATGAGGCAATTTACTAGGTCTTAAGGATATATACAAGAAACGAGAAAGTATTTACAGTCTACTGGAGAAGACAAAATTATACGTAACTATATTACAGTCAAAGAGTGGGACCCTAAGAGGAGTGAAAATGAAAAGTTATATGATCCCAAAGAAAACTACTTATAATTGGGATGGTTGAACAAAAATCTTATGAAGAAAGTGTCACTTTCTCCTTTTCCCTTTTCCATAAAAAGAATAGAGAAGACTATGGATATGCCTTTACAACGGCTTGTATAACTTTTTATCAATTTTAACACTAAGAAGAACTCATGACTGTTTAAATTATTAAAATAATAAAACTTTACACATAGACTAAAATTCACTTTGACTATCACTCCCAATTTTGACCTTTTCGTCATTCCTCAATTTGGAGTTATGCTTCCAGGTGTTTTACTATAGAGTTACATGTGTATACCAAATATATAAATCAACAAAAAATATGTAATATTTCATTTACAGTGTTCTAGTTCATACAAATATACATATTGTACATAACTTTCTGTAACTTGCTTTATAAACTCAATAAATCTTGTAGGTCTTTCTGCTGCATTATATGATGGATATACTACTGTATATAAAGCCCTTTCCATATTGATGAACAGTAAAGCTGTTGATTTTTCATCTATGAAATACAACACCATAATAAAACTTTTTGAGCATCCCTATTTATTCACCCCCAATTGCCCACCCTGCAGGCCTACTCGCCCCCAACTGCCACCCCTTGCTGGCCTGCTTACCCCCACTACCCGCCCCCCCACCAGCCTGCTCACCCCCAACTACCCCCTCTGCCGGCCTGCTTGCCCCCAACTGCCCTCCCCTGCAGGCCTGATTGCCCCTAACCACCTCTGCCTTGGCCCCGCCACCATGGCTTTGTCTGGAAGGACGTCTGGAAGGTCTCCTGGAAGGTCTCCCTGTCTAATTAGCATATTTCCCTTTTATTAGTATAGATTACTACACAGAAAAAAAAAGAATCAATGAAAAAGTATTGTTACACACAACTACATAGATGACTCTCACAGGCATAATGATGAGTGAAAGAAGCAGACACAAAAGAGTGCACACTGTATTATTCCATATACATGAAGTTCAAGAACAAACTAAACTAATATTCAAAGACAAAAGTCAAAGTAATGTTAAGATGGAGGTGGATTGACCAGGTAGAAATTTAATGCCTTCTTGACATGAGTGGCAGTGACATAGGAGATATAATGAAGATGTGTGTACTTTATTAAGGTATGTTATAACTAAGTAATGTTAATAATAAAATATTATGGTGCCATTGGCTTAAAAAAAAAAAAAAAAGAATAGCCGTTGTGTTCAGAAAATGGATTGACTGAAAAGGGACACATGAAATTTTGTACAAGTGATTGAAGTATTTTGTCTTCAGACTATTTTAAAACTACTTTTGCCTTTCAACCCATTTTAAAGACCTAGCCTGGCTGACATGGCTCAGTGGTTGAGCATCAACCTGTGATCCAGGCGGTCATGGTTTGATTCCCAGTCAGGGCACATGCAGGTTGCAGGCTCAAGCCCCAGTGTGGGGCCTGCAGAAGGCAGCCAATCAATGATTCTCATCACTGATGTTTCTATCTCTCCCTCTCCCTTACTCTCTGAAATCAATAAACATGTATATTTTTTAAAGACCTTAAAAAATCAGAAATAAAGATATATTAAGAGAGTTACATAAAAAAGATGACTTGGAACTACAGTCTTCAAACACATTCTCATTAGTGAATGAATGCTCATTTGTATTTAAGTTAAAATAATCTCTTTAAGTTGATTATAATTTGCCTTCTATAATGAAATTTTTTGTCAAATAAGCACAAAATGTGAAAAATCAAAATTATTGTCATTGATATAATATTTCCAAATTCCTCTTAATATCAGTTTTTATTATATGAAGTTTTTATAATTATATTAATAAAACCAATAAATAATAAATCTGCTTTACTTTCCCAAATAGAGTTGGAGGTGGAAAAGTGGAGGATGCGCCCTAGCATGATTGAGTTCCTTGAAAATTAATGAATTTGATGAAATCTGGAGAGAGAAATTACACAGTAAATTGAATAGGAGAAGCTTAATATAAATAATTATTGATTATAACAGAGTACTGAACCTCAAGAACATGATTATAAAGAGGAAAAGAGACCTTTCCTAAAGGCAATTTAGCTTCAGGCTCATGAGAAACTTCTAACCCTCCCTTTAACTACCTAGGAGAACTCAAATTAACAGAATAATCCCTTTTGACCTATGTACAGTATAGGGCAGGACAAACTGCTGTTTACTAAATAGAAGTTCACTTTATTTATCATCCTACAGGACATTTTGAAGCCCCTAACGCATTTTACCTCATCCCTAGTTCCAATGTCTTATATGCCCATGTTCCCTTTCTATGTCTGAACCTCTCCTGCATGTGGCATCTCTGACTCTCATATATATAAGGTTCTCCTACATGTGTGTATATTACATTTAGTTATTTACTCTTGTTAATGTGTCTCATGTCTATCTGATGTTAGAACAGCTACAAGAACCTTAAGATAGAGATAACTTTGTTCCACTCCTTCACCACAAAACCATCCTCCCTGGGTTGGAAAAAGATGTCCATTTCCTCTGAACTGGAAGAATGCAAAGGAATTCTCCAGTTTTTAATGGCGGCAAAAGAAGCATCTTATAGTTAAAGAAGAATAACATCATAAATGGAATGTTCTCCTTTAAGAATTTTGACAAAACCTTAGATGGTGTGGCTCAGTTTGATTGGACCGAAAGGTCACGGGTTCGATTCCCAGTCAGGGCATATACCCAGGTTATGAGTTCAGTCCCCAGTTGGGGTGCATATGGGAGGCAACCAGTTAATGTTTCTCACATCGAGTCGCTTTCTCTCTCTCTAAAAAAAATCAATAAAAACATATCCTCAGGTAAAGATTTTGACAGGATTATAATAAATACATACTGTATATTGATAGCCAGAAACATTAAAGAGTCTCCACAGACAGCCTAGAACACCATAAACCATGGCCCATTAAAAACAAGAAAAGATTAAAACATTTTTAAAAATAGAGGAGAAAATTGAAAACAAAACAACTGTTTTAGGCACTGAAAAGACATAGTCTTTGACCAGTTGTAGCATATCTATTATGCTCTTAGAAATTGATGCATTATTCAAAAAATTTTAGAATTTTAATAAAAATTTTAGTACTTAAGGCATGGGCAAAAACAAGAAAGCATTCTCATTTTCAAGTGGACTCTACAAATTATACAAAAGCAGGCATATTGTGGAGGGAAGTCAAAAATTGGAAAAGCAACCTACAGAAGGATAAATTTCACACTTTGGGGGCGGGGGCTTCTCTGTGATGTCAGACTGCTGATGGCACGGTGGCAAAACACAAAACTAAAATTGAAAGAAATACCCTCATGAAAAACATGGAGAACAGGTTAAGGGCCAGGCTAATCCCAAAACTGGACACAGCAGGAGAACAAAGCTGCGATGTGAACCACTGTCCAAGTCTCAGACTACTAGTAACTTCTGAGTGGACGTGTGCAGGACAGACTCAAACCAATGTAGTAGCAGTTTCAGAAACTGACCTGAGGTTATACCCCCCCACCCAAACAAGTTTCTTACTAATCACTGAGCTACACATGATGGAGAAAGACCCAAACCAACATAACAAAAAATTAGAGAACTGAACTGAAGGAGAGACACAACTTCTTTCTTCTTTCTTTCTTTCTTTCTTTCTTTCTTTCTTTCTTTCTTTCTTTCTTCCTTCCTTCCTTCCTTCCTTCCTTCCTTCCTTCCTTCCTTTCTTTCTCTCTCTCTCTCTCTTCCTTCTTTTCTTCTTCTTCTTCTTCTTCTTCTTCTTCTTCTTCTTCTTCCTCTTCTTCTTCCTCCTCCTCCTCCTTCTTCCTCCTCCTCTTTCTTCTTCTGAACTAAACTAGTTTGATTTCATGTTAAAACAAAAATCTCCAAATGATCTTTTTTTAATAAAAGAATTTATACTACATAACATTTAAAAGGTTTAAAATGAATTCCAAAATTATTCAACATACAAATATTAAAAAACAAAATTCAATTGAGTAAGTTTGAAGAATTAATTGGCTTTATCAAACAATTCATGAATTGAGGAGCATCTAACGAGGCAAATAGAGAAGTGTTCTAAGACTTGTACAAAATGGAAACTTTTTATAGGAATAAACAGAGAAGGAAAAGAAATGTATTTGCAAAAGAAGAAATAAATGTTTCCGGCAGAGTCAGCTTTCTTGAGTAGCGGGAGGTGCAAGGGTCCTATCAGGCAAAGCTCCTCACTAGTGTTGATCTGGAGATTCCAGACTGATTGGTTCAAGGTCACAGTCCAGGGTGGGGCTGAAATTACAATTAAATTTGGTTTGTAGTCCTGGGGGCAAGCAACTTCACTTTTGACCTGCTGTTTCTTTTAACACAAAGAACCAGAAAAATTGACTAATATGTATCTAAGTATAATGCAATCAACAGATGCAATTGTCAAGATGATTAAGATAAAACTCATAGAACTAAAACTAATAGAAAAGAGTAAAAGCAACTCTTTTAATTATAGTCCATGAAGTAAAAGGAAGCACACTTGAAATTATCAAAATAATATAAAGTGGAGCCAAATCTGTCATCCCAGAGGAACTGCTTTGCACATCTTATGCCTCAAATCTTCAGAATGTTAAGACGGGTAAAATAACTTTTTATTTTACTGGGTATATTAGTAAAGTCACCCTGTTTCCTAATGACTTGTTTGCAAAGATAACAAGCAAATAGTTATTTATGACTACTAGGCTGGTGACTACAGGCCTGAAAAAAAGTTTTTTAATTGTTTAGAATTAACATCACTATGTTACGTCATCTACACCAATAGAAATGGCTTCCTTCCATGAAGTAGTTGTTTACTCTTCCCATTCCCATGAATACCCATTGACTTTGTCTTCTAATTGGAACACTATTTGGGCTTCTGCCTGAATCAGTGTATTCCTAGTAGCTATTTTTATTGATATTAAATAAATGCTTGTTACCTTTGGAAGGCCTTTTATTTTAGCTTAACAAAATTAATGATAAGAAAAGAATTCTTGACAAAGACATAGAACCTACAAAAAGAGGCACATTGAAATATTAGGACTAAAAATACAATAAATGAAATAAAATCTCACAGTAAGGGCTCAATAGTAGAATAAAGAGGATAGAGAAAAGAGTATGTGATCAGTATAAATTATCTAATTCAGCAATTACCACCCAAGTATGACTCTGCTTCTCCCCAAGAAGACATTTCCCAACTCTAGACACATTTGTTTGCCACAACTTAAGGGCAGAGTACTGGCACCTAGTGAGTAGAGACCCTGGGTATTTCCCAAAATTCCTCAATTTATAGACCAGCCTCCCACCAGTAAAAATTTATTTAGTCCAAAATGTTAATAATGCCAAAGTCAAGAAACTCTGATCAAACTTAAGAACAAGAAGGAAAAAAACCTGAAGCAAAAAATGGACAGAGCCCCAGAGACATGTGAGAATATAACAAAAGTCTAAAATATATGTAATTAGAATCCCAGAAAGAAGGAGAAAGAGATTGGAGCCTAAATCATATTTTTAAAAAGAATGGACAGTCAGAGAAAGATAAGTATCACATGATTTCACTCATATGTGGAATCTAATGAACAAAATAAGCTGATGAACAAAATAGATCCAGAGACATAGAAGCATGGAACAGATGAATTTCAGAGGGAAGGTGGAGATGGGGGCTTGGAGAGAGATTAACTGGGGAACTTATATCCATATATGCATATCCCAGGGACACAGACAATAGTGTGGTGAAGGTATGGGAGGGGCTGATACAGGGTAGAGGGGGGTCAATGGGAAAAAAACAACAAAGGGGACATCTGTAATACTTTCAACAATAAAGATAAAATAAAAATAAAATAGTAATAATAAAATATCTTTTCATGCGTTAAAAAAAAGAATGGACAAAAACATGACTAATTTGATGAAAGACACAAATTTACAAATTCAAGAATATTGGCAAAACTAAAACAGGATAAAAATCAAAGAAAATTACACTTAAACCTATCATAATTAAACTACTGTCAGCCAAAGTTTATATGCTAATATATAATGTATGTAAAATATGTAAAATAATGTATAAATGTGTGTATATATATATAAATTTATAGGCTGAAAAAATAAATGTGTGTGTGTGTGTGTGTGTGTGTGTGTGTGTCACGTACACACTGGGGAGAAGTTATTTTAATAATCATGGATTTCTTATCACAAAACACGGAGACAGTGAAAACATAGAGACAGTAAAATAACATCTTTAAAGTAAAAAAAATGTGGGATTATTAATTGGTACAGCCACTATGGGAAACAGTATGGAGATTCCTTAAAATTTTAAGAATAGGACTACCGTATGATCCTACTACAAAGAAATACAGTAGGTCCTTGGATTACGTCAGAGATCCATTCCTATGGTACGATGTAACTCAATTTTCGCCATAAGTCAGAACCCACCTACAAAAGCACCTACATCACTCACAGGGAGCACATACACAGCAGTAATGAAGTGGAACAGTAATAAAAATTTAAAAATTTCTGACCTTTACTTGTGGTAAATAAATAATAATAAAACATAAAGCACATATGTACATATGTTGAAATGACGGAACTTTTTTTTTATATATAAATAAGTGGGAGATGGCGATGTAACCACGAAACGATGTCTAAAAAATAAAAAAACACTAATTTTAAAAGCTCAACCTGCCCTAACCGGTTTGGCTCAGTGGATAGAGTGTCGGCCTGCGGACTGAAGGGTCCCAGGTTCGATTCTGGTTAAGGGCATGTACCTTGGTTGCGGGCACATCCCCAGGAGGGGTGTGCAGGAGGCAGCTAATCGATGTTTCTAACTCTTTATCCCTCTACCTTCCTCTCTGTAAAGAATCAATAAAATGTATTAAAAAAAAAAAAGCTCAACCTTAATGCTTATTGCAACATTATTTACAGCAATTTACAGCAGCCAAGATATAGAAACAGTCTAAGTGCCCGTCAACCAATGAATAGATAGAAGATGAGATATTTATACACACACAATGGAATATTACTCAGCCATAAAAAGATGAAATATTATTATTGTGACAACATGGATGGGCCTTGATGGTATTATGTAAAATGAAATAAGTCAGACAAGAAAGATAAAAATTGCATGATTTCACTCACATGTGGATATATTTATTACATAAACATATCCTATATTATAAAAAGCCTGTGGTCATCACGCCAAAAGGAACGATCACCAGGAGGCTGTGTGCAGGGCAGGCGCGCACGGGTGGGCGGGGCTGCGAGCCGGTGGGCAGGGACTTGATGCTGCATCCCCCTGGGTGCCAGCGGGGATTTGACACTGTGTCCCCACGGGCACCTGTGGGGACTTGACCAGGAGGTGCATCAGGGGAGTCCATGCCAGGCAGAGGCAGGAGAGGTACATCCTGCACCCTGCCAGGTTCTCAGACCCCACGCACCAGTGTCAAGGCCATGGATGCCAGCGCTTTGTTGTCCGCCACAACCCCGCAGCCAGCGTTGCACACCTGTGCACCTCCCCTATCCACCCTGGGGCCAGTTTCCTCGCCTACTCTCGCCACCTGCTGCCAAGCCAGGGACTTGCTCTGGGGCAGGCCCAGACGCTGCTTCCTGCACCCAAGGGTCCAGAGGCCTCAGCAGCACCTGAACCCGAGACCTGCCCCTGGGAGGGTGTGTCTGGGCTAGGGATCCACAGCCCCTTCCCCGCAACATCTCACCCAGCAGTGGGGGAGGGGGCAGCCTTCCTCATTTCCAGGCTCCATCCCAGCGCAGAGGCTGGGGCACATCTCCATCCCCAACACCCTCCAAAAGCCAGGGAAGACGTGCCCACTCACCCGGCCGGAACCGGTGCCTCAGGCTCCCCACCCTCGCAAGCCCACATCCGGCCTCGCCAGCGGCAGCTGCTCCCCTCACCAGCAGCCAGGCAGGAAGGAGAGGAGAGGAAGAGGGGCACGCGCTGGGTCACTAGTATATACATAAACAAACACACAAACAAAACAAAAACAAACTCAAAGATATAGACAACATATTGGTAGTTACCAGAGGTAAAGGGGTGTGGTAGGAAAGCAAAATGGGTAAAATGGGTCAAATGTATGATGGCGGAGGGAAACTAGACTTTGGTAGAGAGTACAATATAGTGTATTAAGATATCAACTGTACACTTGAAAGCTATAAAATAGTATTAACCAGTGTTACCGCAATAAAAATTTAATGAATTAACTAAAATAAAATGCAAAAAAAAAAAAAAAAATACATACCGTCAACACAGTATTGCAGATCCAGTGGAAATCTTTCCAAAATAAAGGTGAAATAAAGACATTCACAGTTGAAGGCAACTTAAAAATATAGACCTATTAAAAAAAAAATGCTAGCTGAAACCGGTTTGGCTCAGTAGATAGAGCGTAGGCCTGTGGACTCAAGGGTCCCAGGTTCGATTCTGGTCAAGGGCATGTATCTTGGTTGCGGGCACATCCCCAGTAGAGGGTGTGCAAGAGGCAGCTGATCGATGTTTCTCTCGCATCAATGTTTCTAACTCTCTATCCCTCTCTCTTCCTCTCTGTAAAAATCAATAAAATATATATTTTTTAAAAATGCTAAAGGAAGTGTTTTAAGGTTAAATGAAAATGCAACATTTTAGACACATCCCTAAAGTCACAGAAAAGTTTAAATCTTCAGGAATGAAGGAAGAATACAAGACATGATAAATAGCTGATAAGTAGAAAAGACTTCTTATTCTTCCTTTAAGTTTTAAAATGCATACAACTAATTTTGGCAGTGTTTTCAATGTATGTAGATATAATATACATGAACAGCTATAACAAATCTCACAAATGTGGCGGATAAAGACACATACTGTGCGAGATTTCAACATTTTACATGAAATAGTACAATATTAACTCTCAGAAGACTCTGAATAGTACGCATGTATGTTGGAAATTCTAGAACAATTGCTCAAAACAGAGCAAAGAGATACAGCCAATATATATAAAATGGAATATTAAAATGTATCCCAGGAATCCAAAACAGTCAGTAAAAAAGGGATAAGAAAGCAAAAATTAAAGATGAGTCAAACAGAAAAACAATAATGAAACAATATACCTAAACTATTGCAACAGATAGAAAATGATTTTCTCAGGTCCAAAGTAGAGGGAGGGGAGATTATAAAGAGCAAAAGAAACCTTTTAGGGGTGATGGAAATGTTCATTACCTTGATTGTGGCATATAGATATATTAACATTGGTCAGATTGTATACTTTAAATATGTGCAGTTTATTGCACTGCAATTATCTACACTAATAAAAGAGTAATATGCAAATTGACCATACCTTTGCAACGCCCACAAGCCAGTCAGGAGTGAGTATGCAAATTAACCCAACAAAGATGATGGAGCTAAGGCGGTGCCAGCAGCCAGGGGAAGAAAGGCCCATTCTTACACAAATCTTCGTGCATCGAGCCTCTAATAAATTAATAAAAAGCAAATGCCACACCCAAGAGATTGGTCAACAAGTATCTATGCTCACCAATTTGTAGCCCTTCTACAATTTCCAATAATTATCCCAACTGAACTGAAATATAACTTTCTTTTCTTCATTCTTCCTATTCAGATGTCCCAATTCTAAGGAAAATGTATCTTGCACTTTTTGAATTATCCTCACCAAAATTTTCCCTATCCTATTAAAAAATGAAGCCAGAAAATACAGAAGGCTCTCAGATGCACCTCCATACTTTCTCTATCAAGTTCACTGCCCAGGGCTGCATCGAAATCCTCTCTCCTATATTCTCTTGTGCCACATGAAAGGCAGACTCGAGTTTACTGCCTGGCTCATCAGACACCAGACTTGGCTCTCCTGGATACATTTATACCTACTCAAAGAGTCATTCTGTATGCGAGAGCAGAAAGACCATCTCACAGTCACATCTACTTCGGATTAACTTCTGGTTCAGAATCCTCTTTACTGCTGGCAATGGGATCTGTATATACATTTATATAACTGCTCTAGGTTAATACTTAAGACACCTGTGGTGAACCTGCATTTGAGTCCTGGCTCTGCTACTAACTACCTATGTGACCATGAATAAGTGACTTGAACTCTTAGTGCCTCACTATCTGTGTATTCACAATGGACCTAGTAATATAAAACAATTTTTTAAATATATTTTTATTGATTTCAGAGAGGAAGGAAGAGGGTGAGAGAGATAGAAACATCAGTGATGAGAGAGAATCATTGATTGGCTGTCTCTTGCATGTCCCCTACTGGGGATCAAGCCTGAAACCCCTGGCATGTGCCCTTGGCCGGAATAGAACCTGGGACTCTTCAGTCCCTGGCAGACACTCTATCCACTGAGCCTAACCAGCTAGGGTTATAAAACAATTATTTTTAAATATCTCTCCATGATATTTTCTTTTTTTAAAATACATTTTTATTGATTTCAGAGAGGAATGGAGAAGGAAAGGGAGATAGAAACATCAATGATGAGAGAGAATCATTAATTGGCTGCCTCCTACATGCTCCCCACTGGGGATCGAGCCCTTAACCCGGGCATGTGCCCTTGATTGCCCTCAACCCGGGCATGTGCCCTTGATTGGAGTCCACAGGCCCAACACTCTACCCACTGAGCCAAACCAGCGAGGGCTATAAAACAATTTTTGAGAGAATTAAATTATCTGATGTACATGAAAGACTAGAATAATGGAAACATGGAGGAAGGCCTGTATTAAGATATGAGCTCTATTAGGGCAGCAAATTTTGTTTGTTCTGTGTACTGTATCTTAGATTATGATCTGGCACAGAGTAGATACAAATAATTTTTGTTGAATGAATTTTTTAATGAAAAAATTGGTAGCTTTTTTGTGATAGCAGTAATAAATTTCCTATTCACTGATTAATTTAACAAACATTTGAAGAGATTTTACTTTGATGCAGACACTATTCTTATTACAGAGATATAAAAATTTTACTTTTAAAAATTTTATTTTTTGAGAGAGAGAAAAAGACATTGATTTGTTATTCTTCTTATTTATGCATTCATTGATTGATTTCTTATATGTGCCCTAACCAGGGATCTAACCCAAAACCTTGGTGTATTGGGATGATGCTCTAACCAACTAAGCTACCTAGCCAGGGCAAAATTTTGCTTTAATGTGCATGGAGAACACCACCCCATGCCTGACATGTAATTTGCCCAAAAAGAAACTGAGAAATGTTCCATCTTCTCTTTGCATATGAGTGGTCATATGTAACACTCTCTCCTCCTCCTCCTTTCATTCTTGTATTTCTTTCTTCCTTTAAGAATCTATTACTTCTTGGGCTGATGTTTGTCCCAGCTTGTCAAAGAGACATTAGAAACCTCATCTGTTGCAGGTGTGTCTCTAAACACAATATTTTCCTGCATGACTTGGGATAAGTCAGTGAGCTAGAGTTTTATGCAAGGATGTACACATGGGTTATTTCTTTCATTCAAGATTTAGACATTCAAAATCATAAATTTGAGCTGTGATTAAGAAACTATGGTGACACACTCTGTTTTCACTCTCACCATTAAAGCACCTCTTATGAGGCATGGTTACTTTTTTGTTGTTGTTGTTAATCCTCACCCGAGGATATTTTTCCATTATTCTTTTTTTTACAGAGAGTGGAAGAGGGAGGGAAAGAGAGAGAAACAGCGATGTGAGAGCAACACATTGATCGGTTGCCTCGCTCATGTGCCCCAACCAGGGCCTGGGCCCTGGAGGAGCCCGTAACCGAGATTCGTGCCCTTGACCAGAATGGAACCCAGGACCCCTCAGTCTGCAGGCCAACACTCCATCCACTGAGCCAAACCGGTTAGGGCGAGGCATGGTTACTTCTTGATCTCCTGCTGTGTTCTTAGAGTTGATCTGGATGACTTTCTTACCAACAAGAGTACCTGGGGTGGAGTGGTGGGTGACAACAACAGTAAACTAAATCTTGGTCTCTAAAGGTAGATGCCGAGCATCCATGCTTCTCCTTGCTGCTCAGAGTTTGTGCTCAGCTCCCCCTGCAGTGTCTGTCACTGTGTCACTCAGTGCACAGAAGTACATTGCCGAATCTGACTGGCGGACTGAGGCTTTCTCCAAGTGGAAGGCATTTGGTTGTTTTTGGTATGTGGCTACAAATCCTTTGCTGCTTCCGTTCCCATTGGCCGTGGCAGCTTTCAGGAGGAGCTGTGGACCTTCTCCGGGATACTGAACATACCAGAAAAGAGTGGGGTACCCTGTGGTTTTATAGGAGCAATTCACAGTCAGGGGAGCCCCTTCTGAGAGGGTCACTTGGCCTTCTGTCTGGGTCACTGAATTACCACCATTGCTTCTTCCTGGAAAAAAATAATAATAATAATAATAATAATGGTTCTGCTTACCTTGAGCATGATCTGCAGCTTTACCCCTTAGAGAAAATCATGGTTAAAGATTTCCAACATAATGGAAAGAAAGACTTTAAGTTTTCTGTGCCTTTTTACTTACCAAACATTAAGAACAGTGTAATCACTGATCCTGGAAAAGAGTTCATTCTTAGAGTCTCTGATGTCATTGTGTCTTGACTTCTGAGTGTGAGGAAAGTTTAATGTAAGGTCAGAGTAAAAGGACGAATGTGAGCTCAGAATTTAAGCAGGAAATGTACATTTGTTAGGGAAATGCACCCTCTTGTGGGCAAGATACTAAACTCATTGGAATGTTAACCTGTTCTCTCAAAAGTCAGTCTTATATCCTCACCTCTGCTTTTTTTTTATGACAGCTGTCAACTGACAGATGGTCCTTTGAAAATCAAAAAAATACTTTGCATTTTAAATCATTTTTATTTTTTAATTACAGTTGACATACACTATTATATTAGTTTCAGGTATATGCTGCAGTGATTAGATATTACATAATTTATTAAGTGATCATCCTGATAAATCTTGTTCCCACCTGACACCTTACATATTTATTAGAATATTGTTGACTATGTTCCCTTGGTTGCACTTTACATTCCCATGACCATTCTGTAACAGCCAATTTGTACTTCTTAATCCCTCAACCTTTTTCATTCATATCCTCAACCCCTCTCCCATCTGGCAATCATCAAAATGTTCTCTCCATCTATGAGTCTGTTTCTGTTCTGCTTATTTATTGTGTTTTTAAGATTCAATTGTTGATAGATATGTATTTATTGACATATTATTGTTCAAATTTTTTATATTTTCTTTCCTTCTTCTTAAAGAAGACCCTTTAACATTTCATATAATACTGATTTGGTGGTGATAAACTCTTTTAGCTTTTCCTTTTTAGGGAAGCTCTTTTTTTAAAAAAAATACAAACCATTTATTGTTCAGAGTATTACAGATGGACCACCCTTTACCCCTCATTGTTCTCCTCCCACCAGTTCCCACCCCACCTTCAGCACCCTATTGTCTGTGTTCATAGGAAATGCAGATATGCATCTGGGTCTTTGGTTAATCTCTTCCCCGAAACCCTCTTACTTCCCTCTAAGATTTATCAGTCTGTTCCATGTTTCCATACCTCTGGTTCTTTTATTCATCAGTTTATTTTGTTCATTAGATTCCTTGTTCATTTATTTTGATTTTTAAATTCAATTGTTGATAGATATATATTTATTGCCATTTTATTGTTCATACTTTTGATCTTCTTCTTCTTCTTCTTCTTCTTCTTCTTCTTCTTCTTCTTCTTCTTCTTCTTCTTCTCCTTCCTTTTTTTCCCTTCTTCTTAAAGAAGACCCTTTAACATTTCATGTAATACTGGTTTGATGGTGATGAGCTCCTTTAGCTTTTTCTTGTCTGTGAAGCTCTTTACTGACCTTCAATTCTAAATGTCTAGTGGCCTGGTGCATGAATTCATGCACATAGAAAGGAAATTAATTAAAAGAAATATTTTAATATCATTATTCACCCTTTCTCTATAATAGAAGTGTCAACCAAGTTCACAATCGACAATGACAGATCGAAACACACATGTGTGATTGGCGCCAGCAAGAGCTTTATATGTATCGGGCATGTGTGAGTCAACTTAGAAACTTGCTTAATTAGACCTACTTTCTGATTTAGCTAAATTTTTTCCATCCCAGTGAAGCACCCAAACTTCTCTTTCAGGTAATTGTCAGCAATGCAGTAGTAAATATCAACACAAAGCAGATTATTATTGTAGATCACCCAGGGAGAACAAAGGGTAAAATATTTAACTACAGCAGTGTTTGACTATATTCTGCACAGTGAGAAAACCTGAAGTCATTTTCAAGGTCCACCATTTCTTACTTCTTTTCAGTTGGGTCAAGCTCCTAAGCTTTCTAAATCTCTGTTTTCCGGCTAGTGAAAATAATATAGGATACCACCGAGTCTCCTATCTACCTACTCCAAGACTTCTGTGAGGATCAAATGAGATAAGGCACATGAAAATGCTTCACAGACATTTGGTTACAGTGTGAAATGTTTCCACCTTGCTATAAAGCAAGTCATGTTCCTGGACTGAAGAAACTGCAAGGAGGCCAGTTGCTTGGGAGAGGAAGCTGGGCATTGCTATGTAATGTCATTACCCGGACAGTCGGACACTTAGCATATTAGCCTTTTATATATATAGATACCTTTGCTGTGTAGAGAAATCATGGTCACAGGCCCTTGCTTTTCATCACTTTGAATATTTCTTGCCACTCCCTTCTGGCCTTGTAGGTAATTAACTGCTTTTCTCTTGCTACTTTTAAGATTCTCTCTTTGTCTTTAACCTTTGACATTTTAATTGTGATGTGTGTTTGTGTAGGCCTCTTTGGGTTCCTCTTGTTTGGGACTCATTGTGCTTCCTGGACTTGTAAATCTATTTCTTTCACTAGGTAAAGGAAGTTTTCTGTCATTGTTTTTTCAAGTAAGTTTTCGATCTCTTGCTCCTTCTCTTCTCCTTCTGCTACTCACATGACGCTAATGTTCATACACTTGAATTTATCCCAGAGGCTCCTTATATCATGTTCATATTTTTGGATTCTTTTTTTCTTTTTGCTGTTCTGATTGGGTGTTTTTGATTCCTTATATTCCAAATTCTTGATTTTATTCTTGTCATCCTCTACTCTACTGTTGGCTCCCTGTAAATTATTCTTTATTTCAGTTAGTGTGTGATTCACTCTTGACTGGTCCTTTTTTATGTTGTTGATGTTCTCACTAATTTCTTTGAAATTTTTATTAAGTTCCTTGAAGTTCTCAGTAAGTTCCTTGCGCAACCTTCTAAACCATTGTTTGGAACTCTGTATCTGGTAGTTTTCTTGTTTCCATTTCATTTAGGTGTGTGTTTTTTTATGGAGATTTATCCTGTTCTTTCATTTGTGACATGTTTCTTCTTCTGTTTCCCATCTTGGCTGCTTCCTTATGTTTGGTTCTATTTATTAGGTAGATCTGCTAGGTCTCCAGACTTGCTAGAGTCACCTTATTTAGTAGGTGTCTTGTTGGGCCCAGTTGCACAGCCTCCCCAGTCCCCTGAGCTGGGCACTACAGTTGAGCCCCTGTGTGAGCTGTGTGCACTGTCCTATTGTAGTTGAGACTTGACTGATATTGGCATCACTAGGAGGTATTGACTCCCAGGCTAATCTGTTGCAATGTCACCCCAATAAATTCAATTAAAAAGTTTAAAAAGTAATTTAAGGGGTTCCAGATAAACTTTTTAAAAGATCTTTATTGTTAAAAGTATTACATATGTCCCCTTTCCCCCCCCCCCCCATTGGCCTCTCCAAGCCTGCCCCACCACCTAGCCCCCGCCTTCACCCTCCCCCGTTGTCTGTGTTCATTGGTTATGCTTATATACATACAAGCTCTTTGGTTGATTTCTTATCCACATACACACCCCCGCACCCCAGACCACCTTCCCCTGCTTCCCCTCTGAGTTTTGATGGTCTATTAGATGAATCTGTGTCTCTGGATCTATTTTTGTTCATCAGTTTATGTTGTTCATTATATTCCACAAATGAGTGAGATCATGTGATACTTATCTTTCTCTGACTGGCTTATTTCACTTAGCATAATGCTCTCCAGTTCCATCCATGCTATTGCAAATGGTAAGAGTTCCTTCTTTTTTACAGCAGTGTAGTATTCCATTGTGTAGATGTACCACCGTTTTTTAATACATTCATGTGCTGATGGGCACTTAGTCTGTTTCCCAATCTTAGCTATTATAAATTGTGCTGCTATAGACATAGGGGTGCATATATTCTTTTGGATTGGTGTTTCTGGTTTTCTGGATATATTCCTAGAAGTGGGATTACTGGGTCAAATAGGACTTCCATTTTTAACTCTTTGAGGACACTTCATACTGTTTTCCACAGAGGCTGCACCAGTCTTCATTCCCACCAGTAGTATTCGAGGGTTCCCTTTCTCTATATCCTCTCCAGCACTTGTCATTTGTTAAATTGTTTATGATAGCCATTCTGACTGGTGTGAGGTGGTACCTCATTGTTGTTTTGATTTGCATCTCTCAGATGTTTAGTGATTTTTAGCATTTTTTTTCATGTTGTTTTATTTATTTTTTAAAAATTGAAATAATATATGAGTATAACTATATTAATATAAAGAGATACAAATAATAAAATAATGTTATAATTTTTAACATTGCAAATAGAATTATATTTAAATAATTGGAAATTTCTTCTATCTCCTTCACATATTTATGTATCATGTAAAGATTTTCACAATTATAAAGTAATTATGTAAATAAAACAAACTTTGATATCTCAGACAGGTTTGCTGCTGTCAGGATGGAAAATGTTTTCCCAGGTACTTGAAGTCCTTGGTGCCAGGAGTTGTATGTCCTCAGTACTCAGCTTCAGTTTGGAATTTAAAGAAATTGGCATTTCTTCTTCTCATACATACTGAGAAAGTACCCACTTGTGGTCATCTTGGTTATTGGAACTGAGCTGGTGCCATCCTATATAATAAAAGACTAATATGCTAAGTGTCTGGCCGGCTGTTCAACCAATCAAAGCATAATATGCTAATGATATGCTAAGGCCACTCAACTGCTCGCTATGATGTGCACTGACCACCAGGGGGCAGACAGTCGACCAGTTGCTATGATGTGCACTGACCATCAGGAGGCAGATGCTCCAACCAGTAGGTTAGCTTGCTGCTGGGGTCCAGCCAATCAGGACTGAGCGAGATGGGCTGGACATGCCCTGGAGCCCTCCTGGGATCCCTCCCCAGCTGACCAACCTCCCGTGCCCCTCCACAGCCTCTATCATGCACCGGTGGGGTCCCTCGGCCTGGCCTGCACCCTCTTGCAATGCGGGACCCCTTCAGGGATGTCAGAGAGCCAGTTTTGGCCCAATCCCACAGGCCAGGCTGAGGAACCCCACTGGTGCACGAATTCATGCACCGGGCCTCTAGTAAGTCTGATAAAGATAATCAGCCTCTCAAAACAAAATAGATTAAATAATCATAAATTTATTATGAGTAATTTTATGTTTCTTACCCCAAAACCTTTCACATACATATAAAACAACTACCCTTAACAATATTGTTACAAGATAGTGAGAAGCTAGGAAATGTCCAGGCCAGGAGGTATAGGGAAATTGAGAGGAGAAAATTTTAAAAAGCCAAACAGTTTAGACAGTTTGTAGCCAATTTGCAGCAAAACCTTATCTTGAGAACAAATGGCTAATACCTCTCCTCACTAACCAAAGAATTCAGAAAAGAAGGGGGATATTTAATGCCTCTTTTCCCTAACCAGAGAATAGAAAGTGTAAATCACCCTGGAACTTCTAAGGCAGGAGAGAGGAGGAGGGAAGGAAAGAAGAAAGAGTTTATTTCACCAAATAAACAAAGTCAGCTGTTTGGGGGAAGGAGAAAGTTTTTATCTCACAGTTTAAACGGGGAAGCCAGCAGTCTCAGTGCTGGTTAAAGATAAAATCACCAGATGCTTCTCATAAATTCTGGGAAACCATACAAAGTAAAAGGGAGACTTTGAGAGTTAAGCTGTACCAAAATATACAGCAGAGGAATTTTAAAACCTATAGACAAAGAAGTATAAAAAGCCAAACTTCTACCATGCAGCAATTCTCAGAATACTTGGGAAATCCATCTCTGCTTCATAAGCAAGATGTATTATGATATATTTGCTTGCCTTACTTCTTTAATAAATTTATTTGCTTTATTTATTTATTTAATAAATTGGCTTTACTACAACGCAATCATTCGTGGTCACTCATTTGAATTCCTTCCTACGAGACTGACATGAACCAGGAGGAAACAGCCCTCACCTTTCAATTCAGGAGGCTAATAACACCTTTTCTGGTGTTTCTGGTGCCTATCCTATCTAATAAAAGAGTAATATGCAAATTAACCATCACTTCACTACACCCACAAGCCACGCCCACCAGCCAATCAGGAGCAAGTATGCAAATTAACCCAACCAAGATGGCTGCAGCCACGGAGCATGCAGGAGGCTTGGGTTTCCTCAGCAATGGAGGAAGCCAAGCTTTCTGCACACCCTGGCAGGCCCAGGCCTCCACTCAAGGCTACAAAGTTTCAATTATAGAAGATAAATAAATCCCAACAAAAATGGCTGCAGCCATGGAGCAAGCAGGAGGCTTGGCTCTGCTCAAGGCTACAAAGTTTCAATTATAGAAGATAAATGAATCCCAGATACCAGGGCCTCCACTTGGGTCGCCAGGGGGCATGGCCAGCCTGCAAACCACAACAGGCCCCTTGCCCAGGCCACCCCACGCCCCAAGGGAACCCCCACCCTGATCCGGGACACCCTTCAGGGCAAACCAGCTGGCCCCCACCCATGCACCAGGCCTTTATCCTATCTAATAAAAGAGTAATATGCAAATTGACCATCACTCCAATACACAAGATGGCTGCCCCCATGTGGTCAAAGATAAGTGACCCCATGTGGACACAAGATGGCCACCACAAGATGGCCAGCAGGGGAGGGCAGTTGGGAAGGACCAGGCCTGCAAGGGAGGGCAGTTGTGGGTGATCAGGCCAGCAGGGGAAGGCAGTTAGGGGGACCAGGCTGGCAGAGGAGGGAAGTTGGGGGCGACTGGGCCTGCAGGGAAGGGCAGTTGGGGAAGACCCAGGCCTGCAGGGGAGAGCATTTGGGGGCAAACAGGCTGCCAGGGGAGCAGTTAGGCATCAATCAGGCTGGCAGGGGAGTGGTTAGGGGGTGATCAGGCTGGCAGGCAGAAGCGGTTAGGGGCAATCAGGAAGGCAGGCAGGCGAGCAGTTGGGAACCAGCAGTCTTGGATTGTGAGAGGGATCCCAGATTGGAGAGGGTGCAGGCTGGGCTGAGGGACACACCGTCCCACCCACCCCCCACCCCCCCATGCACGAATTTCATGCACCAGGCCTCTAGTAACAATATAATTTGAAAAATAATGCTGATTCCTACTGGTGTCCCTTTTGGCTAAGGTAAATAATTGAACACAACCCACTATTATTTTCAATACCTTTGAATTTCTATAATCTTAATCATTTATCAATCACAGCATCAGGAAGTACACAACTAAAAATTCCAACCTTCTTCCCCATTTTCCCCCTTTACTTTCCTTCAAAGTCATCATTAACTTTTAAGGCTTCAAGTCCTTACAAATACAATATCTTCTCATAGAATTTTTCATTCTAGCCAAGGGAATCATACATTTATCACAAGCCCTTTGACCCTTTACTTCCCACTGAAATTCTTTTTATATATTTTTTAATATTGATTTCAAAGAGGAAGGTAGAGGGAGAAAGAGAGAAACATCAATGATGAGAGAGAATCACTGATTGGATACTTCCTGCATGCCCCCCACTGGAGATTGAGCCTGCAACCGGGGCATGTGCCCTTGACCAGAATCGAACCCAGGACCCTTTAGTCTGAAGGCCAACACTCTATCCACTGAGCCAAACCGACCAGGGCCCCACTAAAATTCTTAATCAGTATATTTTCAGGGTTCAGGCATTGCTAATCTTTATATTTTACTAGAGGCCCAGTGCACAGGGTGAGGGGGTGTCCCACATCCCGGCCTTCACCCTCTCCAATCTGGGACCCCTCGGGGGATGTCCAACTACTGCTGGCAGTTGGACATCCCTCTCACAATCTGGGACCACTGGCTCCTAACCACCACTGCCTGCCTGTCTGATAGCCCCCTAACTGCTCCCCTGCTGGCCTGATCACCCCCAACTGCCCTCCCCTGCCAGCCTGATCGCCCCCTAACTGCTTGCTCCCACACACCGGCCTTATCTCACCCCTAACTGCTTGCTCCCCTGCCAACCTGATCACCCCTACCTGCTTGCTCCCCTGCCAACCTGATCGCCCCTAACTGCCTCTGCCTCAGCCCCCACCACCATGGCTTTGTCCAGAAGTCAGATGTCTGGAAGATGTCCAATCGACCTGGCCTAATTAGCATATTACCCTTTTATTAGTATAGACTAGAGTCCCGGTGCATGAAATTCACCGGTGTCCCTCAGCCCTGCACCCTCTCCAATCTGGGATCTGCACCCTCTCCAATCTGGGACCCCTTGGACAATGTCCGACTGCCGGTCCCACAAGGATCGGACCTAAACCGGCAGTCAGACATCCTTCTCATAATCCGGGACTGCTGGCTCCTAACCGCTCACCTGCCTGCCTGCCTGATTGCCCTAACTGCTTCTGCCTGCCAGCCTGATAGCCCCCTAACTGCTCCCCTGCTGGCCTGATTGATGTCTAACTGCTCCCCTGCCAGCCTGATCACCCGCAACTGCCCTCCCCTGTTGACCTGGTTGCCCCAACTGCCCTCCCCTGCTGGCCATCTTGTGATGACATGAGGGAGGCCAGTTTGTGGCAGCCATCTTGTAATGGCCATCTTGTGATGATGTCGTGTGAGGGAGTGATGCCACCTAGGCTTTTATTATATAGGTTAACCTTTTGCACTCGGATGTCGAGTGTGACTCGACACAGTTAGCATCGGTAGCAGGAATCGAGAAAAAAGCAAGCGAGTGCAAAGGGTTAATTGCCATGTGAAACAAATGAGAAACAATTTCATATTCCAACAGTAAAATCATATAAAAATAGAGTAAGAGTAGAAAACAATGACAGCATTTGTGAGAAACTGACAAAAGTTACTAACCCACCAATTTTGAAGATTTCTGGCATGAATTTGCAGAAATTCAGATATCAAAAAAATAGAAATTTATTGCTATAATTGGGAAACATAAAGCAAACTTTACTTTAAAACAAATGGAATTTGACATCTAGATGTAGAATTTCCTGTTTTTAACAGCCCCTGAAGAAATACTAAAAATTTTGAGTTATTCATGCTTCTTTCTGCAATATTTATAATGTTATTAAAATCTGCATAAGCATGCCATATTCTAAGCTATTCATCAATCATTTCCTCCTTCTTAGATGGGGCACCTAAACATGAAGGAAAATAACCAGCACAGAATGGAGCCAGGAAGAAAGATTCCAAGAAAACTATCTTAAATTTACCAAGTTGGGAAGGTAGTAAGTTGTAAGAAGAAAGGAAATCATTCAAAGGAGTTCACTTTTGTTTTGGATTATCCTATATAATAAAAGCCTAATATGCTAATTGTCCAGGCATCCAGTCATCCGTTCAACCAATCAAAGTGTAATATGCTAATGATATGCTAAGGCCACTCAACCACTCACTAAAACGTGCACTGACCACTGGGGGAAGACAGTCGACTGGTCAACCAGTCACTATGACATGCACTAACCACCAGGGGACAGACACTTGGACTGGTAGGTTAGCTTGCTGCTGGGATCCAGCCAATCAGGACTGAGCGAGACAGGCCAGACATGCCCTGGAGCCCTCCCATGGTCCCTCCGCAGCTGGCCAACCTCCCACATCCCTCCCTAGCCCCAACCGTGCACTGGTGGGGTCCCTTGGCCTGGCCTGTGCCCTCTTGCAATCCAGGACCGCTCGAGGTATCTCAGAGAGCCGGTTTCGGCCCGACGGCAGAACGACCAGTCACTGTGACATGCACTGACCACCAGGGGGCAGATGCTCAATGGAGGAGCTGCCCCCTGGTGGTCAGTGTGCTCCCACAGGGGCAGCACTGCTCAGCCAGAAGCTGGACTCATGGCTGGCAAGCACAGCAGCAGTGGCAGGAGCCTCTCCTGCCTCCACGGCAGCGCTAAGGATGTCCTACTGCCGGCTTAGGGAGTGGGCCTAAGCCATCAGTCAGACATCCCCCAAGGTATCAGGACCACGAAAGGGTGCAGGCTGGGCTGAGGAACCCCCTGGAGTGTATGAATTTTGTGCACCAGGCCTCTAGTTGAAAGATAAAATGATGAATAAAAAGTAAAACTCTTCTGGCTCTGGCCAGTTTTTCTCAGTGGTTACAGCATCAGACCATGAACAGAAGGCTTGTAGGTTTGATCCCTAGCCAGGATCAAGGGCATGTACCTCGGTTCCAGGCTCGATCCCCAGCCCCAGTTATGATGCACTGGGGAAGCAACCAATTGGCCTGTCTCTTTCACATGGATGTTTCTCTCTCTCCTACCACCCACCCTCCTCCCTTCCATCTACTCTCACTAAAAAAATAAATGGAAAAAATATCCTTGGATAAGGATTAAAAATAAATAAACAAACAAACAAACAAATAAATAAATAAATAAATAAAACTATCTCTCCTGTACCATGTTCCATTTCTCATATCCAATCATTAAAGTATGTCCACCTCACGCTGGCTCAGCATGTCCCTGAGCAGCTCTACAATATGTAATAAGAACACCATCGCTTCTACTATGTCAGAATCCAAAATATTTCTGGTGCAGTTCTCTTCCCTAGTGTCTCACAGAGTTTGTGTTCAGCTCCTCATGCAGTTCCCAGCACTGTGACACTCACAGCACAGAAGTACTCAGCTGAGTCACTCCAATGAGCAAAGTGTTTCCTCAGGTTGAAGGACGACTCATTCTTCCTAAGTTCAGCCTCAAAATTCTTAATGCCTTTAACCAAGGTGTCCCCTGAAAGGTACTTGAGTAGAAGCTGGAGGCCTTGGCTGGGGTCTTGGACATACCAGTAGAGATAAACAATTCCAGTGTAAGAATACTTGCACCTCAGCTCCAGTGAGGCTCCTTCAGAAACACTGATGTGGTTGTCAGGCTGGGTCACTGACTGGGCTCTGGCGTCTCCTGCAAAAATCAATGTTTTATCAATGAAAGCAGTACAGATTTTGCTATGAAAAGTATTTCTAGTCAGAACCTGTAGAACTACAGACCATTATGAAAGTTTACTCACTCAAGACAAATATCCCCAGTATTGAGAATAACAATTGGAACATGGCTAAGCAGTAGAAACGCTGTGGGCTCCTTTCCGGAAAATCTCTGAGCAGGCAGGAAAGTGGCTGATGAAACCAAGTGCTTGGAAGTAGGAGGTTTATGGAAGGGTAGGCTGAGCAAGTTTCTTGCTTTCATAAAAATACAAAATCTGCTGTGGTTTTCTACTGTGTAATTTCAGTCACCTGCCCTGTCAGTAAAGAACCCAGCCAGCTGCAGGGAGGAGGAGCTGAGCAGATACTAGTTCACAAGATTTCTAGTTTGTGCAACATCGCCCTCTTGAGGTCAGGTGGAGAGCCAAAATTCCCTAGAACTAATTTTAGGGCTTGCTTTTTTTTTCTGAGATGTATTACAATTTTCACATAATATGTTTCTTCCTTTCCAAATCTGGAATGGTGTATTAGTCCTAGAGTCCTCTACAAATGATATGTCATATAAAAGTAGATGAAAAAGTTATTCCTGGAAAGTTCAAGAAGATTGAAATCATATCAAGCATCTTCTCAGATCACAGTAGAATGAAATTAGAAATTAACTACATTAAAAACATGCAAAAACATTCAAACACATGGAGGCTAAATAGAATGTTATTAAACAACTAGAGGCCCGGTGCACAAAATTCACACATGGGGGGAGGGGGAGTGTCCCTCAGCTTGGCCTGTGTCCTCTCACAATCTGGGACCCCTCGGGTAGGGTCCCTAGGCCTGGCCGGCTATCAGGGCCTATCAGGGCTTTCCTTCCCCCAGCTGCCAGCAGCTGGCCCTGCCCCTGCTAATGCCACTGCTTGACATCTGTGCCACCCTGCCTCCCCACCCCCACCACCACCACCACCGGTTGCTTGCCTCTGCAGGCTACAGGCATGGGGTGCGATCACTTGGCTGGCTTGGGTCTCTCTCTGAGGGGCCATCACTGCCCGGCCCCGCACACCTGCCACAGCATCGCTGGCCATGGCCTGGGCCTCCCTTTGTGGGGCAATCGTCGGGCAATGGTGGAGCCCCCAACCAATCTCATCACACCTGCCTTGGCAAGCCTGGCACCAGTGTGTTTCATAGCATGGTCATCTGGAAGGTTGTCCGGATCGTCGTTCTGCTGTTTGGTTGTTCAGTTGATTTGCATATTATGCTTTTATTATTATAGATGAATGAAATGGGTTTCCAAGGAGATCAAGAAAGAAATAAAAAACTTCCTGGAAACTAATGAAAATAAACACACAAAAACTCTGGGATGCAGCAAAAGCAGTCCTGAGAAGGAAGTTCATAGCACTACAGGCATTCCTAAAAAAAAAAAAAAAAAAAAAAAAAAAAAGAAAGAAAAATAAGCAATAAACTATTTTTAGTATATTTTTATTGATTTCAGAGAGGAAGGAAGAGAGAAAGAGAGCTAGAAACATCAATGATGATAGAGAATCATTGATTGGTTGCCTCCTGCATGCCCCCTACTGGGAATCAAGGCTGCAACCCGGGCATGTGCCCTTGACCAGAATTGAACCTGGAACCCTTCAGTCCACAGGCCAATGCTCTATCCACTGAGCCAAACTGGCGAGGGCAGGAATAAACTATTTAACCCTACAATTTAATGAACTACAAAGAGAACAAAAAGAAAAGCCCAGTGTAAGTAGAAAGAAGGAAATAATAAAGATTAGAGCAGAAATAAATAACAGAGAGACTAAAAAAACAACAACTAAAAAAGTCAATGAAACCAAGAGTTGGTTCTTTGAAAGGATAAACAAAATTGATAAACAATTATCTGGTTAGCCAGACTCATCAAGAAACAAAAAGAGAGAACCCAAATAAATAAAATCAGAAATGAAAATGGAGAAGTAACTACTGGCACTGCAGAAATACAAATGATTGTAAGACAATACTATGAACAACTATATGCCAACAAGCTGGACAATGTGGATGAAATGGACAAATTCCTAGAAAAATACAATCTCCCAAAACTGAATTAGGAGGAATCAGAAAACCTGAATAGGCCAATAACAACTGATGAAATACAAGCAGTAATCAAAAAACTCCCAGCAAACAAAAGCTCAGGTCTGAACAGCTTCCCAGGAGAGTTTTACCAAACATTCAAAGAACAAATACCTATATTCCTCACACAATATCAGAAAATCCAAGAGGAAGGAACACTTTCAAACACTTTTTATGAGGCCAGAATTCTCCTACTTCCAAAACCAGATAAAGACACTACAAAGAAAGAGAACTACAGGCCAATGTCCCTGATGAACATAAATGCTAAAATTCTCAACAAAATATTAGCAAATCGCAGCAAGCAATATATTAAAAAGATTATACACCATGATCAAGTGGAATTTATTCCAGGGATGTAAGGCTGGTACAATATTCACAAATCAATAAATGTGACACCTCACATAAACAAATTGAAAGACCAAAATCACATGAACATATCAATAGACACAAAAAACGTATTTGACAAAATCCAACACCCATTTTTTATAAAAACTCTCAGCAAAGTGGGAATAGAGGGAGCATATAAAAACATGATAAAAGCCATATATGCGAACCTACAGCCAACATCATATTCAATTAGCAAAAACTAAAGCATTTCCCCTAAGAACAGGAACAAGACAGGGATGTCTGCTTTCACCACTTTTATTCAACATATTACTAGAAGTCCTAGCCACAGCAATCAGACAAGAAGAAGAAATAAAAGGCATCCAAATTGCAAAAGGAGGAAGTAAAATGCTCATTATTTGCAGATGACATGATATTGTACATAGAAAACCCTAAAGACTCGCCAAAACCGGTTTGGCTCAGTGGATAGAGTGTCGGTCTGAGGACTGGAAGGTCCCAGGTTCGATTCTGGTCAAGGGCATGTACATTGGTTGCAGGCACATCCCCCAGTGGGGGGTATGCAGGAGGCAGCTGATCGATGTCTCTCTCTCATCGATGTTTCTAGCTCTCTGTCCTTCTCCCTTCCTCTCTGTGAAAAATCAATAAAATATATTTTAAAAAAGAAAACCCTAAAGACTCCACCAAAAAACTACTAGATTTAATAAATGAATTTGGCAATGTAGCAGGATACAAAATCAACACCCAAAAATCAATGTCTTTTTTTATACAACAATAATGAATTATCAAAAAGAGAAACTAAAAGAAATTCCATTTTCCATTGCAACAAAAAAAATTAAAATACTTAGGAATAAACTTAACCAAGGAGGCAAAAGACCTGTACTCTAAAAACTACAAAATGTTGAAAAAAGAGATAGAAAAAGATATAAACAAGCGGAAGAATATACCGTGTTCATGGGCTGGTAGAATCAACATCATTAAAATGTCCATGTTACTCAAGGCAATCTACAGGTTCAAAGCAATCCCTATTGAAATACCAGCAGCATATTTCACAGAGCTAGAACAAATACTCCAAAAATGTACATGGAATCAAAAAAGACCCTGAATAGCTGCAGCAATTATGAGAAAGAAAAACAAAGTTGGAGGAATCACAATACCAGATTTCAAGTTATACTACAAAGCCACCATAATCAAAACAGCCTGGTACTGGCATAAGAACAAGCATCTAGATGAATGGAACAGAACAGAGAACTCAGAAATCGACACAAGGCATTACGCTCAATACTTGACAAAGGAGGCAAGAGCATACAATGGAGTCAAGACAGTCTCTTCAATAAATGGTGTTGGGAAAACTGGACAGATACATGCAAAAAAAATGAACTAGACCACCAACTTACACCATACACAAGAATGAACTCAAAATGAATAAAAGACTTAAATGTAAGTTGTGAAACCAAAAAATCCTAGAAGAAACAGTAAGCAGCCAAATCTCAGACATCTCTCATAGCAATAAGTTTACAGATACATCTCCTAAGGCAAAGGACACTAAGGAGAACATAAACAAATGGGACTACATCAAAATAAGAAACTTCTGCACAGCAAAAGAAACCATCAACAAAACAAAAAGAGAGCCCACTGTATGGGAGAACATACTTGGCATTGATGCATCTGATAAAGGGTTAATATCCAAAATATATAAGTAACTGATACAACCTAACAAAAGGAAGACAAACAATCCAATTAAAAAGTGGGCAAAGGACCTAAGTAGACACTTCTCCAAAGAGGACATATAGATGGCCAAGAGATATATGAAAAAATCCTCAAAGTCACTAATCATCCGAGAGATGCAAATCAAAATGACAATGAGGTACTATCTCACACCTGTCAGAATGGCTACCATCAACAAATCAACAAATGACAAGTGCTGGGGATGATGTGGAGAAAAGAAAATCCTAGTACACTGCTGGTGGGAATGTAGATTTGTGCAGCCATTATGGAAAACAATATAAAATTTCCTCAAATTTAAATATGGAACTGCCATTTGACCCAGTGATCCCACTTCTAGAAATATATCCTAAGAAACCGAAGCATCAATCAGAAAGAATGTATGTACCCCTATGTTCATAGCAGCACAATTTACAATAGCTAAGATCTGGAAACAGCCCAGTGCCCATCAGTAGATGAGTGGATAGAAAAACTGTGGTATATTTGTAACATGGAATACTATGCAGCAGTAAAAAAGAAGAATCTCTTATCCTTTGAGACAGCATAGGGGGACCTAGAGAGTATCACGCTAAGTGAAATAAGTCAGTCAGAGAAAGATAAGTATCACATGATAACACTCATGTGTGGAATCTAAATAACAAATTAAACTGATGAATGAAGTGATGTATCTCCATACTTTCTCTACCAAGTACACTGGCTGCATCCAAATCTAGCTTCTCTATCTCATATTATCTTCTGCCACATGAAAGGGATCCAGAGACATGGAAGCATGAAACAGAGTGCAGAATCTCAGAGGGAAGGTGGGAGAGGATGGGTGGGTAGGAGGTAATAAACCAAAAATATTGTATGCATATATGCATAACCCATCGACACAGATAATAGGGTGCTGAAGGCCTGGGGTGGGGGTGGAGGGAGTATATGGGGATAAAAAAAGGGGGACATATGTAATACTTTCAACAATAAAGAATCCTACCTAATAATAGACAAATATGCAAATTAACCATACCTCTGATACACCCACAAGCCACGCCCACCATCCAATCAGAGCGAGTATGCAAATTAACCCAACCAAGATGGCTACAGCCACAGAGAGCAAGGTTTCCTAGGTAACAGAGGAAGCCAAGCTTTCCGCCTGCCCTTGCCAGGCCTAAGCCTCCACTCAAGCTACAAAGTTTCAATAATAGAAGGTAAACAAATTCAAACAGAAATGGTGGCAGAATGGAGCTTGAGAGAGCAGGCCAGGGTTGCTCCTGGCAACAGGGGAAGCAAAGCTTTCTGCACACCCTGGCCGGGCCCACCCGCTTAAGGCTACAAAGTTTCAATTATAACCCCAACAGAAATGGCTGCCGGCCGCGGAGGGAGCCCCAGGCTTGGCTCCACTCCAGGCTACAAAGTTTCAATTGTAGAAGGAAAATAAATTCCAGATACCAGGGCCTCCACTTGGGTTGCCAGGGGGCGTGGCCGGCCTGCAAACCACCACAGGCCCCTCGCTCAGGCAGCCCCACACCCCAAGGGAACCCCACCCTGATCAGGGACACCCTTCATGGCAAACCAGCTGGCCCCACCCCTGTACCAGGCCTCTATCCTATCTAATAAAAGAGTAATATGCAGATTGATCATCACTGCAACACACAATATAGCTGCCCCCATGTGGTCAAAGATCCTGCCCCCATGTGGACACAAGATGGCCACCACAAGATGGCCAGTAGGAGAGGGCAGTTGGGAGGCACCCGGCCTGCAAGGGAGGGCAGTTGAGAAGGACCAGGCCTGCAAGGGAGGGCAGTTGAGAGGGACCAGGCCTGCAAGGGAGGGCAGTTGGAGGTGATCAACCCTGTAGGAGAGGGCAGTTTGGAGTGACCAGGCTGGCAGAGGAGAGAAGTTGGGGGCAAACAGGCTGGCAGCGGAGTGGTTAGGGGGTGATCAGGCTGGCAGGCAGAAGCGGTTAGGGGCAATCAGGAAGGCAGGCAGGCAAGCAGTTGGGAGCCAGCAGTCCTGGATTGTGAGAGGGATGTCTGACTGCCTGTTTCCTGGGGTCCCAAATTGGAGAGGGTACAGGCTGGGTTGAGGGACAACCCCCCTCCGTGGACAAATTTCGTGCACCAGGCCTCTAGTTATTTATAAAATTAAAAATAAATAAAATAAGATAAAAAATAAAACAAATATATAACTGTTAAGCACAAGTATACCCACAACCAAAAAAACCTGATAGGTTGCCACAGGATAAAGTAACTGAACTGGGGTAAAAAGATTCACTTTTTATTGTACATCATTTGTAACTGCTTGATTTTTTTTCACTATGTGAATATTGTTTTTTCAAAATATAGAGGGGACAATTACAAAAGAATAAAAAATAAAATGCATACAACTATTTAAAGGGAAAAATTTTAAATTCTATAGTGGGGTTTTCAATATGTAGATGTAATAATATATGAACAACTACAACAAACATAAATACTGGTGGTTAATCTATAGTAACAGAGCAAAGGTGATTTTCTGAGATCCCGAAGTGAAGAGTGGGGTGGATTATAACCAAAAATACCCTTTGGGGGTGAAAGAAATGTTCATTACCTTGATTGTGGCATATACACATGTTAAAACTGATCAAATTGTACACTTTAAATATATGTGGGTAATTACACTTCAATAATAATTAATAAAAGACAAATGCCATATGTAAGACATTGATCATCAAGTTTTTATGCTCAACAACTTGTATCCCTTCCATAGTTCTCAATCACAGATGAATTAAAAAATAACTTTTTTTTCTTTATTCTTCCTATTCCAATGTCCCAGATGCTAAGAAAAATGTATTCTAGACTTTTTTTGTATTAACCTCACTAAAACTCTCCACTATCTCACAACAAAAATGAACCCAGAAAACACTGAGGAGGCTCTCAGATCCATCTCCGTACTTCCTCTACCAACTACACTGGCTGCAACCAAGTCCAGCTTCTCTATCTTATATTATCTTCTGCCACATGAAAGGGAGACTCATTTACTCTCCATCTCATCAGACACCAGACTTGTCTCTACTGGATGCATGTACAGCTACTCAAAGAGTCATGCTGTGTGTGAGAGAAGAGAAAAACCAACAAAATCATCTTACGGTCAGAACTACATTTGCTCAAAAATTCTGATTAAGATGTAATTAATTGACATCTTCAGACTCACTCCAAAGCTACAGAATATACATTCTTCTCAAGTGCACATGGGACATTTTCAAAGATAGACCACATATTAGGACACACGCTAAGTCCCTACAAATTCAAGAAAATCGAAATCATATCAAGCATCTTCCCAGATCACAATGGCATAAAATTATAAATCAACTACAATAAAAAACAATTAAACACATAGGCAGCAAAATATCAGACATATGTCGTAGCAATATCTTTACCAATACATCTCCTAGGACAATGTAAACTAAGGAAAAATTAAACAAACTGGACTATATAAAAATAAAAAGCTTCTGCACAGCAAGAGAAACCATCAACAAGACAACAAGAGCGCCCACTGCATGGGAGAACATATTTGTCAATGTTATATCTGATAAGGGTTTAATCTCCAAAACTTATAGGGAACTCATACAACTTAACAAAAGAAAGATAAACAACCCAATCAAAAAGTGGAAAAAAAGACCTTAAGAGACACTTTCGAAAGTGGACATACAAATGGCCAAGAGACATATAAAGAAATGCTCAAAGTCACTAATCATCCGAGAGATGCAAGTCAAAATGACAATGAGGTACCATCTCACACCTGTGAGAATGGCTATCATCAACATATCAACAAACAAGTGCTGGCAAGGATGTGGAGAAAAAGGAGCCCTCGTGCACTTCTGGTGGGAATGCAGACTGGTGCAGCCACTGTGGAGAACACTATGGAGTTTCCTCAAAAAGTTAAAAATGGAACTCCTGTTTGACCCAGTAATCCCACTTCTAGGAATATATCCCAAGAAATCAGAAACACCAATCAGAAAGAATATATGTACCCCTATTTTATAGCAGCACAATTTACAATAGCTAAAATTTGGAAACACCCTAAGGTCCCATCAGCTGATGGGTGGATTAGAAAACTGTATTACATTTACACAATGGAATACTATGCTGCTGTAAAAAGGAAAGAACTCTTATCATTTGCAACAGCATGGATGTACCTAGACAGCACTGTGCTAAGTGAAATAAGCCAGTCGGAGAAAGATAAATATCACATGATCTCACTCATTTGTGGAATATAATGAACAACATAAACTGGTGAACAAAAATAGATACAGAGACAGAGAAGCATCAAACAGACCATCAAACCTCAGAGGGAAGGCCGGGGAGAGTGGTGCTAAGAGATCAACCAAAGGACTTGTATGCATGCATATTAGCATAACCCATGGACACAGAGAGTGGAGGAGTGAGGGCATGTGCTGGGGGGTGGGAATGGCCAGGGAGAGGTTAGTGGGGGGGGAGGGGAAGTAGACATATGTAATACTTTCAAGAATAAAGAATTTAAATAAAAGTAAAAAGAAGTAAAAAAAAAAAACTTCTGGTTCAGAACCCTTCTTACTACTGGCAATGGGATCTGTATATACATTTATATAAGTGCTCTGGATTGATACTTAAGACATGTGCATTGAGTACCTACATTTGAGTCCTGGCTCTGCTACTAACTATCTATGTGATCATGAATAAGCGACTCAAACTCTTAGTGCCTCACTATCTTCATATTCACAATGGGCCTAGTAATTTATAATTTGTGACAGAATTAAATGGTCTAATGTACATTAAAGATTAGAATATAACATGGAATAAGGCCTGTATTAGAATTTGAGCTCTATTAGAGCAGCAAATTTTGTTTGTTCTCTGTACTGTCTCTTAGATTATTATCTGATACAAATAATTTTTGTTGAATAAATTTGTTTAATGAAAAAAATGGCATCTTTTTTGGTAGCAGTAATAAGTTTTCCTACTTGTTTAGTAATTTAATAAATATCAGAAGAGATTTTACTGTGATGCAGACACTATTCTAATTGCAGAGAATATAAGAATTTTGCTTTGATGTGCATGGAGAAAATTACCCTTTGCCTGCCATGTAATTTCCCCATAAAGAAAACGAGAAACGTTCCGTGTACTGTTTCCATATGAGCAGTCATATGCAACACTCTCTCCACTTCCTCCTTCCTTTCTTGTATTTCTTCTTTTAAGAAACTATTGTTTCTTGCGCTAAAGTTTCCACAGAAATTATCCCTTCTTTCCCCGGGAAACATTTGCTACCTCATGTGTTATAAGTGTGTCTCTAAATTCAGTATTTCCTTGGATGACTTGGGACAAGTTCAGGAGCTACAATTTTATGCAAAGATGAGCACATAGACCATTTCCTTTATTCAAGCCTTATACTTTGAAAAATCACAAATTTCAACTGTGATTAAGAAACTATGGTGACAGATTGCTTTCAGTCTCACTAATAAGGCATCTCATATGAGGCATGTTTACTTTTCCTCTGCTCGTAATGTTCTTAGACTTGATGTGGATGATTTTCATACCAACAAGAGTGCCTAGGGTGGAGTGGTGGATGACAACAATAGTAGACTAGATCCTAGTCCTTAAACTAGAGTGGGTCATAAAGTCAGACCCTCACTTCTACGCTTCTCATTGCTGCTCAGAGTTTGTGCTCAGCTCCCCCTGCAGTGTCTGTCACAGTGTCTCCCAGTGCACAGTAGTACATGGCAGAATCTGACTCATGGACTGATGTTTTCTCCAAGTGGAAGGCATTTGGTTGTTTTTGGTATGTGGCTACAAATCCTTTGCTGCTTCCCTTCTCACTGGCATTCTCAGCTTTCAGGAGGAGCTGTGGACCTTCTCCGGAATACTGAACATACCAGAAAAGCGTGGGATACATTGTGGTTTCATAGGAGCAGTTCACAGTCAGGGAAGCCCCTTCTGAGAGGGTCACTTGGCCTTTTGTCTGCATCACGGAGGCTCCATTGCTTCTTCCTAAAAATAATAATAATAATAATAATAATAACAATAACAACAACAACAATGTTACTTTGGGCATGATCTGGGGCTTTACTACTTAAGAAAATTGTGCTTAAACATATACAACATAATGGAAGAAAGGACTAACATTTATATGGAATATTACTTACCAAACATTAACAATAACACAATCACTGATCCTGGAAAAGAGTTCATTCTTAGCTTTTCTGGTATCCTTGGGTTTTGGCTTCTAAGTGTGAGAAAAGATTAAGTTCAGAGTGAGAAGATGAATGTGAGCTCAGAATTTAAGCAGGAAATGTACATGTGTTAAGAAAATCCACCCCCTTGTGGACAAGTTACTAAACTGGCAGGCATGTTAACCTCCTCAAAAGTCAGTCTTATACTTTCACCTCTGGCATTTTTTTAATGACACCTGTTAACTGTCAGATGGTCCTTTGTAAAACGAAAGAATACTTAGTACTTTTCATAAGCTTATTTTTTTCCCAGCATACCGCCTGACTTGGAAACTTTATGCCATAATATTTCTGTAAAGAATTCAATTTTACCTATTCTTATTAAGCCATTTTTAGCCTCCTTCTGGTTCACAGAAGTATTACATAAGCAATTTTTAAAATAAAAATCAGAGGAATATCAATAACATGTATTTAATCATTAGTAGATAATTCAGGAAGTTAGAAGAAACTTTCTTCCCCACAAATAAACAATATTGGACACTTTGCAGCAGTGGTCAAAAAATATTTCTTACTCAGCTGGCATGGCTCAGTAGTTGAGCATCGACCTATGAACCAGGCGGTCATGGTTCGATTCCTGGTCAGGGCAAATGCCTGGGTTGCAAGCTCGATACTCTGTAGAGGGCGTACAGGATGATTCTCTCTCATCATTGATATTTTTCTCTCTCTCTCTCCCTCTCCCTTCATCTCTGAAATAAATACAAATATATTTTTAAATGCTAAATGTTCACAAGACAAACTTAGAAAAAAGTATGCCTTTTATCTGTTAAGCTCCATTCTAACGTGTATCTTTGAACAAGGACATCTTTCCCAAGGTGCCTCTCCCTGAATTCAGAAAAGGCGATGACATGGTCCTGCATCAAGGTGTAGATAGTAACAAGCTTCAGGCTTGGGTAGAACATTTGGGTCCAGATATTGTTTAGGTTCATAATCACTTTTTTTTCTTCCTTTCCCTTCTACCCTATGTCTAATCTCTGTGAACAGGTGGAGTCTTCCTCCTTTTTCCTGTGTTGTTGTGGGGTTTTGTTTGTTTGTTTGTTTGTTTTTTTGTTTGGGGGGGGAGGTGAAGGGGAGCATTCTTTTAACCTTCTTACCTGAAGTCAGAGTAGAAGTAAACAGAGTGAGCCTGGCCGGTGTTGCTCAGCTCAATGGTTGAGCATCTACCCATTAACCAGGAGGTCAGGGCAAATGCCTGGATTGTGGCATTGAGCAGGAGATAGCCAATTAATGATTCTCTCTCATCATTGATGTTTCTATCTCTCTCTCCCTCTCCCTTTCTCTCTCTGAAATCAATTTTTTTTAAACATTTGAAAAAAAAAAAAAAGAAATAAACCGAGTGAACTTTCTCACTATCCATGATATTTTTACTTTTTCAAGGCAATCTTGTCCATTGTGTTACAGCAACACTTCATTCCTCTGAGGGAATCTATCATCCACACCATGAGCTCAAAGTACATAAATGTCATTGATGAATTGTAGCAGTAGATTTTTTAAAATCATTTTTTATTTTTCAATTACAGTTGACATATAATATTATATTTTTTTCAGGTGTACTCCTCAGTGATTAAAGATGATATAACTTTCTAGGAGATCATCCCAATAAATTTCATACCCATCTGACAACATACTTATTTATTAGAATACTAGAGGCCCAATGCATGAAATTCGTGCACTGGGTGGGGGGTCCCTCAGCCTGGCCTGCACCCTCTCACAGTCCAGGCCCCCTCAGGGGGTGTCCGCCTGCCAGCTTGGGGAACAGGCCTAAGCCAACAGTTGGAAATCCCTCTCACAGTCCGGGACCCCTCACTCCTTACTGGCTGCCTGCTCACTGCTCCTTACCACTTGGCTTGCTGCTCCTTAGCACTGCCATGGAGGCAGGAGAGGCTCCCGCCCCCGTCACTGAGCTCACCAGCCATGAGCCCTATCTTTCTGTGTAGTTGTCTGTGGGCCAACTGCTCTCTTCCTTCTCATTTAGGGCGAGCAGCATGAGAGGGCAGAGTGTGCTGTGGTAGAACACAGAAGGCTGCCTGGAGCTGAGGGGAGTGGTCGGGCCCAGGGGGTGAAAGGTGGACACAGAGGACACTATTTCACCCAATTATGGGGAGGGCTGGCCGGCCTTCATCTGCCTGACCCCACCCAGGGAGGGACCAAGCAGGGTGTCTGCCTCTCCATTCTACACCCTTCTATCTGTGACACTGTCACCCTTGCCAGGCCTCCCCCAAAGTGAGTTCAGCTCAATCCCTAAATGTAAAAGGGCACGGGGCGGGGGGGGGGGGCACTTCAGTGCCTCTGATTCCCACAGACAGGACCTGGTCTCAGGACGGTGGCCACAGCTGCAGAAAATAGATCTGTTTTAAGAAAAGTTGGGAATGCAGACTTTCGTATGAGCCCCTATTCCTAAAGGTGGCAGTTTATTCACATTGTGGCAAAGACACCTTCAAGAGTAACATAAGTGGGTAAAGTCAGAGCCAAACTGGGCAATTTCTTCATCCAATCTCTCTGAGGCACATAGACAGAACTAAGTCTCAACTCTTCACAGGACACTTCCGGGGGTTTTTTAAGCCTAAAGGACAGTAGTCTGTCTCCATTCTTGTTCTTTGAGATTTTTTTCATCATCGAATAAAAGGATGTGTACATTGGGTAAGGTGACCGACAGTCCCAATTTTTAACAATTTGTCCCGCGTCCCACAGCGTTTTAAAAAAGTCCCGATTTTTGGAAAGAATGCACGACAAGCTAGGGAATGGCAGGAGAACGGGAAGGGAATATACGGTTTTCGGCGGCCATGTGGCTATTTAGCCAGGATATGAGTTTTATATTATTTTTGTTAACTTTATAATGTTAAACTTTAATAATAACAAATAATTGTTGAGAACTGATTATCGAGAACTGCTTACCAAAGTTCGCATTGTTGATCAGTTGTTAGAATACGACCACCATTGTTTGGACTAAATGAACAATGGCATTTTTGGGGATTGGCAACGACGAAAACATTTTGTAACTGTCTCTCAGACGATATACATCGTACTGCGTGCTAGTAAGCTAGTTAAACAAGTGATGTCGTTACAAATCAGCTATTCAGATAATTTAGGTAAGTAATTTATTTATTTATTTCATAAATACATAAATTTTCTTGAATTTAGCAGATAGTACTCGTATTATTTATATTTTATAATGGCGGCAAAAAGTCTAGTGCCGGCCTTGAAAGTGACACTTACGACTTACGTTACAGCAAATTCAGAGGAAAAATAATACAAGTTAGTATTGTTATTATTTAGAAAGAAATATAAGATTAAAATTAAAATAATTTTTAAAATATAGTTACTTTATAACAATCAAATTAATTAATTTATAAACTAACAATAAAATATGTTCATGTAATTATGTACCTACTTACTGTGTTTTTAACCAATATGTATATAATAATTTATAATATAATTTTAAATTATTTTTTTTAGATTTTTAACATAATGAGTAAGAAAAGAGGATGCAAATTCAACGATGATCTAAGAAGTGAATTTCCTTTTATTAAAAAAAACAAAAGCGATTACAATATAGACCAAATTTTTAATCAAGAACCCCGTCCCGCACCAGGCCAAAACTGGTTTGGCTCAGTGGACAGAGCGTCGGCCTGCGGACTCAAGGGTCCCAGGTTCGATTCCAGTCAAGGGCATGTACCTTGGTTGTGGGCACATCCCCAGTAGGGGGTGTGCAGGAGGCAGCTGATCAATGTTCCTCTCTCATCGATGTTTCTAACTCTCTATCCCTCTCCCTTCTTCTCTGTAAAAAATCAATAAAATATATATAATATTTTTTTTAAAAAGGACACCCCCTCTCCCCCCCGCCCCAGGTCAATGGTGTCCCGCTTTACCAATGTTAAAATCTGGTTACCTTAACATTGGGACAATCCTCTCAAGATACAATATCCCAGTTGCACCCATGTGATGATGACAGCACCCCTCAGAGGGAGGGAGCCAACAGATGGGGAGCAGGGAATTCTGAAAACCAAAGCAAAGATTCAGAACACGGAAGAAGTCCTGGTGTTCTGCTGAGAAACTTGGACTCCTTTCTCTGCGGTCACACAACTGTCACACACCAGGCAGTCACTCAGAAATATCTTGGCATCGGCCAACTTATGGAATTCTCCCTTCTCTCCGTTCTCCTGAGCTGGACTCCGGACGTTGACTGCGGCATTCTCTTGGTCATCATTTTGTTTTTTGTTTTGTTTTTTCCAAAACGTTACAAAGTTTATATGACTATAACATACAAAGATGCAGCCTCCTTTGTAGGAACAGGGAAGGAAGGGGTGGTTAAGTAAGGCACATGGAGCTGCAGTGAGCACCAGCTGTGGGGAGGGCCAAGGGGGAGAGGAGGTTGGTACTGGGGCCAAGGCCCTAGAGCCAGTGCTGGGGATGTAGGGATCCCCTCTGAGTGCCACATTCTGAGGCTGAGCTAATTGGTCAAACTAAGGCAGAGGTGGGTGGCCATATCAGCCATCTTTGGTACTGTTTACCCTTTCCCACCCCAGCTCTGTTGTAAAACCCCAGAGCCCTGGATTCCAAAGGCCCCAGCCAGAGCAGAGGCCCTGGAAGGGGGTGAGAGGAAGTGAGTAGGGCAAGTTTGAAAGCCGATATGCCTGTGTGCTGAGGAATGGCTGGAGACAGTGGTGAGAGGTAGCAGGGGAAGGGCTCTCATACATACCCTTCTGTGGAGGTCACAGGTGAGGGAGGCCAGGGGAGTAGGGTAGGGATGGGGCACCATGGCCCCAGCCTCTTAGGCACCCCTGTCTGTCCTCTGCAGTGTACATGGAGGAAAGGGCTGCCTCTGAGGAGGGGCCAGGCCAGGCCAGGTGACCATCTTGAGTTCTGGCTGAGGTGATGGTCCTTACCCGGAGATGTCTTCTAACTGGTGATGGACCCAGGCCTGACTCCCGCCGCTGCTGCTGCCACAGGGACCCAGGCTTGACTCCCGCCACTGCCGCCGGTTATCCATCCAGTCGTGATTGCCCTAGGCTATTATTAGTATAGATTATTGTCTATATTCCCTATGCTGTACTTTATATTCCCATGACTATTCTGTAACAATCAATTTGCATATTTTAATCTCTTCACCTTTTTCACCCATCCCCTCAACCACCCTCCCATCTGGCAACCATCAAAATGTGCTCTGTATCTATGATTCTGTTTCTGCTCTGATTGTTCATTTATTTTGTTTTTTAGATTCAATTGTTGGTAGATATGTATTTATTGCCATTTTATTGTTCATATTTTTTATCTTTTTATTCTTCTTAGAGGAGACCCTTTAATGTTTCATATAATATTGCTTTGGTGCTGGTGAACTCCTTAAGCTTTTTCTTGTTTGGGAGGCTCTTTATCTGACCTTTTTAAAGAAAAAGAACAAATATTATCAGATTTGTATGGAATCACAAAAAACCACAACTAGCCAAAGCAATCCTGAGAAAAAAGAATGAAGTGGAGATACCACACTACCTAACTTTAAATTATACTACACAGCTACAATAATCAAAACAGAATTGTATTGGCAGAAAGAGACACACAGGCCCAAGGAACAGAATTGAGAGCCCAGAAATAAATCCACATATATATGGGCAAACAATTTTTTATAAAGGAGCCAAAAACTCACAATGGAGAAAAGAAAGCCTCTTCAATAAATGGTGCAGGGAAAATTGAAAAGCCACATTCAAAATAATGAAACTAGACTACAGTAAAAATTAACTCAAAATTGATCAAAACCTAAATAAAAATAAGATACGAAACAATAAATTACATAAAAGAAAACATAGGTACTAAACTTATAAACCTTGATTGTAGAAAACATTTTATGAATTTGACCCCAAAGGCGAGGGAAGTAAAGGCAAAAATAAGTGATGAGACTATATTAAATTAAAAAGCTTGTGCACAGCAAAAGAAACCTACAACAAAAAGGTAACTGACCAAACTGGAGATATTTGCAAACAACAGCTCTGACAAGGGGTTAATATTTAAAAGTTTTATGCTTATATTAATACCTCACCGTGAGCTTTAAGGTGTGTTACATAATTCTTAGTAAATTGTTCAACAAGTGCTTTTGAAGGTATGTGAAATAAATCACATAAGAAATTTGCTTTGCCACTGAGATGAAGATTGAGACACCAATAACATGCACCTGTGACTACCATTTCACAATTAATACATTTTTTAAAAATTCCGCTTTCTGATCCTATCCCCACTTTTCTTATCTAAGGTCTTCTGTTTGTAATAACAATCCGCCATTGCCTAAAGCTGGAGCTGTCATCATTCCATCTGCTTAGATATTTGTAATGATTTCTCAGTAATTCCCACTGACTATAATAAAAGAAAATTTTAGGAATATCTGGATTAGAAGAGTATGAGAGCCCTGGATGGTTTGGCTCTGTGGATAGAGAGTCGGCCTGCAGACTGAAGGGTCTAGGATTCAGTTCCAGTCAAGGGCTCATACCTAGGTTGCAGGCTCCTCTCCGACCCGGGCCCTGGTCATGGCATGCAGGAGGCAACCAACCGATGGGTTTCTATCACATCAATGTTTCTCTCTGTCTTTCCCTCTCTCTTCCACTCTCTTTAAAATCAATGGAAAAATATCCTCGGTTGAGGATTTTTTTTAAAAATTAGTATGCGCAGGTTAAGATTCTTGTTTTGTTCATAGTGGCTTTCAGTTCTCTATTCTGGGTTGTTCTATTGTCAATTTGATTGTGTAGGAAACTATAAATCCCCTTCTTTTCATGGCTCTAAGTACAAAAGTGAATTTTCACAAGATGTGGGAAGCAGATAGGAAGCAGTAGCCATTACCTTCTAAAGATCATTGTTAGTTAATGATGGCAAAAAGCAAATACTGTGCTATTGGTTGGTTCCACTTTGCTCTTGCTCTTCCCTGCTGAAAACTATCAACTGCTAACCAACACAAGACATAAAATTAGCATTAACAAAATACCTCTCAAATGCTAAAGTTATCACATAAGCTACTGCAACAACTTCTACCTGAATCCCATGCTGATTTAACACAAGTAATTAGTCATAGTCTTGCTGCAACCTGTCAGGACTTATCACCATCCCACTTACCTCTAACACTGGGCTGGTTGTTGCATTTGGACCATGAATAATTTAATTCCAGATTCGCATTCTATTTGCTTGTTAGGACCACTTCTGTACCAAAACTCTTAGATTGAGTTTCACCAGAGCTAACCTTGAAAAGGAGATTTGAGTGCAAGTAGTTTATTTGGGAAATGCAAGAAACACAGGTAGGGAAGAGGAGATGGAATACAGGGAATATCAAGTACATGAGTGTGAGGAAACGGGAGTCCTTTTATGCTGCTGAGGACTTGAAACTGGTAAGAACATTTTCAAGATAAATATTGAAATAGCAAGTAAGTTTTTAAAAATGTAAATCATATAACTTAGCAGTACCACTTCTAGGTGTATGGCATAGAACATTCTGCACCTCTATCTAAGGAAACATGTATAATTCTATTCCTTGTAGAATTTTTATGGTAATAAAAATTTCAAACCACCCCTGCGTAAAGGATTAACAAGATCCTTTCTCTTAAATGAGAAATTTTGGTTAACTTTCTACCTTTGTTCATCGGGAAATCTGATAAATGTGGAATATCAGATGTATTGCAGATAACATTGCTATGGCCAAATGGTCTCTTACTGGTAAATTGCATCTAGACTGTAAGTGAATTATGACTACTTGGTAGGAAGCCATAGCTTTGGGGTACTGATTTTGTAACTGTTGCAGAAGATATTGGTTCCTTTTGGAGCATGAGGCTTCTAAGTCTGAATGGATTATTTGGTCTTATTTCCTCACACCTGAGCACTTGATGAGGGAGAAGGGAAGGGGGAGTTGCAAATAAAATAGTCCTTGAACTCCTATGTAGACAGCTGAAGGAATTCCCCTTACAAACACTCCTGCCATGAGGGAAGCCAAAACTTATGTGGCCTATTAAGCTTTGTAAATGATTGTCCAGTTGAGCTTAAGACCATCACTGATGATTTTGTATTATACAAATGTTCATCAAAAATAATATATTTTAAGATGGGACACTACATAGCTGTTAAAGTAATAAAATATATCCATATGCATAAGTTTTTCTTTTTCTCAAAAATACTTTCAATGAAACATACAAGTTTTACAATTGCACATACAGTGGGATAGCATTTATGTAAATTTTAAAAACACATCACTACACATTTTTTAGCAAAAAAACATGTATCAGCAATATAAAAACATGGAGGTGAGAAACAAAGTTTGTAAGTTTGTCTTGGGAAAGAGATAAACTGAGAAGAAAAATAAAAAATTTTATTTATTTTTTAAAAGTTGAAACTCTATAATTGGAGATAACTATATCTATTAATATGAAAGATATAGATAATATAATTTTTTAAAAATATGTTACCATTTTTTCACATAGCAAATATTATTATGTTCAAGTAACTAAGGGTTTCATTTTTCTCCTTAATATATTATGTATTGTGTGAAAGTTTTTCACAATGATAGAATAATTATATAAATGAAACAAACTTTGATATCTCAGGCAAGATTGCTGCTGTCAAGTATGGAAAGTACTTGAGGCCCTTAGTACCACAAGTTATATCTCCTCTGTAGTCAACCTCAGTTTGGAATTGAAAGTAATTGGTGAACTTCTAGTCAAGATGGCAGGATAAATAAACCTTGTACTTGCCCTCCCACAACCACATCAAAATTACAACTAAACTACAGAACAACCATCATTCAGAACTACCTGAAATCTCACTAAATGGAAGTCCTGTAACTAGGGAATCCTATTTAATAAAAGAGTAATATGCAAACTGACCATCATTCCAACACACATGTGGTCAAAGATGGCCACCCCCATGTGGACACAGATGGCCACCACAAGATGGCAGCATGGGAGGGCAGTTGTGGGTGATCAGGTCAGCAGGGAGGGCAGTTAAGGGTGACCAGGCCTACAGGGGAGGGCAGTTGGGGGCAACCAGGCCTGCAGAGGAAGGCAGTTGGGGGAACCAGGCCAGCAGGGGAGGGCAGTTGGAGGTGACCCAGCCAGCAGTGGAGGACAGTTAGGGGTGACCAGGCCTGCAGGGGAAGACAGTTAGGGGTGACCAGGCTGGCAAGGGAGGGCAGTTAGGGTCAACCAGGCTGGCAGGGGAGGGCAGTTTGGGGCGACCAGGCCATCAGGGGAGGGCAGTTAGGGGTGACCAGGCTGGCAGGGGAGGGCAGTTAGGGGCAATCAGGCCAACAGGGGAGCAGTTAGGCATCGATCAGGCTGGCAGGGGAGTGGTTAGGGGGTGATCAGGCTGGCAGGCAGGCAGGCGAGTGGTTGGGAGCCAGCAGTCCTGGATTGTGAGAGGGATTTCCGACTGCCGTCAGACATCCCTCGAGGTGTCCCAGATTGGAGAGGGTGCAGGCTGGGCTGAGGGACACACACACACACCCCGTGCACAAATTTTTGTGCACCAGGCCTCTAGTTAAAGAATAAGCTACATCAAGATGGGTAGGAGGGGCAAAGATCAAAAGGGCTGATCCCACAACCACATGTGGCAGATAAAAATCAGAAGGGCTATCTCAGCTGCAGAGATCCTCCCTGAGGAGCAAGGGGCTCAAGCCCCACACCAAGCCTGCCATATCAGGGGTCCAGTACCAGGAGGAGAAGTTTCCATAACTTTTAGCTGTAAGAATCAGCAGGGATTGAGGCTGCTGGAGTCCCAGGCTGTTCCTCTTATAGGGCCCATGCACAGACGTACTCAGACTCACTCCCATGGAGCACCAGTGTGAGGACAGAGGCTTAAAAGGCACCAGAGGCATGCAGAGAGAAACTGAATTGTTCAGCATTAGGATGAGAGCTGTAGAGCAGTTTTCTCCCAGACAGAAGTGCTGGCAGAGGCCATTATTCCTTTTCTGATATGTCCCCTATTCCCACAGAGCCAGCATGTAGGCACCATATCTGAGTCTCCATCAACCTGGCTCACAATGTTTGCCCCACCCTGGTGATTCCCTGAAGCCCCATCCCACCCAACTTTCAGGCCCACCCACACTGTTTCAAGTGGCTTTTTCATGCAAATGGCTTGTCTTGGCTCATGCCTTAAATTTTACTAAAATCTCGCAAACAAGCAACATTATGCCTCACTGTGCCCCATACCTTTCGCTAAGTTGCCCCAAGCCTGGCAGCAGCTGGCCTTTGTTTGCAGCTGGGCACCTCTTTGGCCTTGCCTGGGCACCTCCAAGTCCAGAACAAATAGCAGCCATCTGCAGATGGCTTTATAGGGCATGTCTTATGGTCCAAGGCAAAACATAGGTAACAGCTTACATTGGCCTGCACCTCCCAGGAGGTCCTACAGTGAGCACAGTTTCAGACCATATAGAATTATATGGTGGACAGTTTCAGACCATATAGAATTATCACCATCCAACTACATTCACAAGTGGAACACTCAAGGGATGGATTCAGCAGGCACAGAGCCCTACTGAAGTAAGTTCTACTCTGTGGGGTGGGCCCCTGCACAGCTGATCCTTCATGGTGGTTGGAGGTTTGAGGTCACAGCCATTCCTTGCAACTGGTTATCCTGGGGGTAAATCCCCCCATTGAGATACCAACAGCAATGGAGGCTCACCTACAAGAGGAGGATATACGCAACCCTAACAGGGGATGCACCTTGAGTACCCAGCTTGGGTGATTGAGGAGAATGTGCCTCTGGACTCTACAGAACACTTACTGAATTAGAGTACTCTAGCAAGCCTGGGCAACATGACAGCTCCATCTAATACATAGAATCAAACACAGGGAGGCTGCCAAAATGAAGAGAAAAGAAACTTGTCTCAAATGAAAGAACAGAACAAAACTCCAGAAAAAAAAAAAAAAGCTAAATAAAGTGGAGACAAATAATCTACTACATGCAAAGTTCAAAATACTGATTATAAAGATGCTCAATGAATTTTTTGAGAAAATCAACAGTTAGGGGGCAATCAGGTGGCAGGGGAGCAGTTGGGGCAATCAGGCTGTCAGGGGAGCAGTTAGGGGGTGATCAGGCCAGCAGGGGAGCAGTTGGGGGGTGATCAGGCCAGCAGGGGAGCAGTTGGGGGGGCAATCAGGTGGCAGGGGAGCAGTTGGGGCAATCAGGCTGGCAGGGGAACAGTTAGGAGGTGATCAGGCTGGCAGGGGAGAGCAGTTAAGGGGTGATCAGTCCAGCAGGGGAGAGCAGTTAGGGGGCAATCAGGCCGGCAGGCAGAGGCAGTTAGGGGCAATCAGGTAGGCAGGCAGAGGTGGTTAGGGGCAATCAGGCAGGCAGGCAGGTGAGCGGTTAGGAGCCAGCGGTCCTGGATTGCAAGAGGGATGTCCAACTGCCAGTTTATGCCCAATCCCAAGGGATCCCGGATTGGAGAGGATGCAGGCCGGGCTGAGCGACCCCTTCTTCCCCCGTGCACAAATTTCGTGCACCAGGCCTCTAGTCCTATATAATAAAAGCCTAATATGCTAAGTGTCCAGTCGTCCAGTTGTTCAGTCGTCCATTCAACCAATCAAAGCATAATATGCTAATGATATGCTAAGGCTACTCAACCACTTGCTATAAGATGCACTGTCCACCAGGAGGCAGATGTTCCAACCGGTAGGTTAGGTTGCTGCTGGAGTCCGGCCAATCGGGATTGAGCCAGACAGGCCAGACCTGCCCTGGAGCCCTGTTGCGGTCCCTCCCCACCTGGTCAACTTCCTGCATCCCTCCCCGGCCCGGTGATCATGCACCAGTGGGGTCCCTTGGCCTGGCCTGCACCCTCTTGCAATATGGGACCCCTTGGGGGATGTCGAGGAGCTCATTTGGGCCTGATCCCACTCAACATAGGAGCTGCCCCCTGGTGGTCAGTGTGCTCCCATAGGGAGCGCGTGCCACTCACCCAGAAGCCGGGTTTACGGCTGGTGAGTGCAGTGGCGGTGGTAGGAGCCTCTCCTGCCTCTGCAGCAGCACTAAGGAGAGTAAATGCCAGCTTAGGCCCACTCCATTTGGACATCCCCCGAGGGCTCCTGGACTGCAATAGGGCACAGGCCGGGCTGAGGGACGCACCCCCCCTCTTCCCCCCCCCCCCCCCCGCCCACCGGGCCTCTAGTATTCTAATAACTAGGTGTGATATTTGATTGGTGTGAGATTTATGAGGATGATCACTTAGTAAGTTAAGAAATGTGTAATCACTGAAACTAATATAATAATGTATGTCAACTCTAATTAAAAAATAAAAATTATCTAATGAAAAAAAGTAAAATAATTTGAAAAAGAGTGAAATTGGCATTTCTTCTTCTGATACATATTGAGAAAAATACCCACTTGTGATCATTTTGGGTTATGGAATTCAGTTGGTGACTATAAGTGTAATAAAGTTAATCAGCCTCTCAAAACAAACAGATTAAATTAGCAAAAATTGTTATGAATAAGTTTATGTCACTTACCTTCATTTTCAAAAAGCTTTCAAATACATATAACACAAGTAGGCTTCATAATATGACTTCAAAAATAATGCTGATTCCTACTGGTGTCCTCTTTCACTAAGGCAAATCACTAACCACAATCCACTATTATTATTCTCTATAGCTTTAAATTTCTATAATCTTAATCTCTTAGCCTTCACAGCATCAGGAAGTATACAACTAAAAAGCCCAACCTCCGTCCACTTTCCTTTACTCTCCTTTGAAGTCATTAACTTTCAAGACTTTGGATACCATACTTATTACAAATTCTTGTCATAGAGTTTTTTCATTCTAGCCAAGGGATGATTACATGCCTTCAACATTTTACTTCCCATTGAAATTCTTTTTTTTAATGTTCTTTTTTAAATTTTATTATTATTATTTGTTGTTAATCCTCACCCAAAGATATTTTTTCATTGATTTTTAGGGAGAGTGGAAGAGAGGGAAAGACAGAGAGAAACATTGAAGTGAGAGAAACATCGATTGGTTGTCTCCTGCACAAGCCCCGACCAAAGCCTGGCTGGGGTGGAGCCTGCAACCAAGGTACATGACCAGAATTGAACCTGGGACCCTTTGGTCCACAGGCCGATGCTCTATCCACTGAGCCAACCCAGTTAGGGCCCATTGAAATTCTTAGTCAGTATATTTTCAAAGGCCAGACTTGGCTAGACTTTATACCTTGTAATTGCAATGCAAAACAGATGAGAAACAGCTTCTGATATTCTAACAGTGAAATTATATGAAAAAAGAATACAAGTACAAAAGAAACAATGATGGCATTTATGAGAAATTGACAAAAGTTACTATCCCACCACTTTTGAAGAGTTCTGGTATGAATTTACAGAATTTCAGATATCAAAAAATAGGAATCTATTGTTTTTTTTTTTTTTTTTTTTTTTTTTATTTTAATGAATCTTTATTGTTCAGATTACAATTGTTTCTCCTTTTTCCCCACATATCTCCCCACCCCCCAGTTCCTACCCCCCCCCCCTCTTTCCTTACCTCCCCCCCCCGCTGTCCTTATCCATAGGTGTATGATTTTTGTCCAGTCTCTTCCCATACTCCCCACACAGACACCCCTTTCCCCCTGAGAATTATCAATCCACTCCCATTCTATGACTGATTCTATTAAGTTCACCAGTTTATTCTGTTCCTCAGATTTTTAATTCACTTGACTTTTAGATTCACTTGTTGATAGATATGTATTTGTTGTTCATAATTTTTATCTTTCTTCTTCTTTTTCCTCTTTTTAAAGAATACCTTTCAGCATTTCATATAATGCTGGTTTGGTGGTGATGAACTCCTTTAGCTTTTTCTTATCTGTGAAGCTCTTTATCTGCCCTTCAATTCTGAATGATAACTTTGCTGGGTAGAGTAGTCTTGGTTGTAGGTTCCTGCTATTCATCACTTTGAATATTTCTTGCCACTCCCGTCTGGCCTGCATGGTTTCTGTTGAGAAATTAGCTGATAATCGTATGGGAGCTCCCTTGTAGGTAACTAACTGTTTTTCTCTTGCTGCTTGTAAGATTCTCTCTTTGTCTTTTGCTCTTGGCATTTTAATTATGATGTGTCTTGGTGTGGTCCTCTTTGGATTCCTTTTGTTTGGGGTTCTGTGTGCTTCCTGGACTTGTAAGTCTATTTCTTTCATCAGGTGGGGGAAGTTTTCGTTCATTATTTCTTCAAATAGGTTTTCAGCATCTTGCTCTCTCTCTTCTTCTGGTACCCCCATAATTCTGATGTTGGTTCGCTTGAAGTTGTCCCAGAGGCTTCTTACACTATCTTCAACTTTCTGAATTCTCTTCTCTTCATGCTTCTCTGGAGGAGTATCCTTGGCCTCTTTGTATTCCAAATCTTTGAGTTGATTCTTGCAATCCTCTAGTCTGCTTTTGGGTCTCTGTATAATATTTTTTATCTCAGTCAGTGTATGTTTAATTTCTAGTTGGTCCTCATTGAATTTATCGGCCTTTTCCATGAAATTCTTGAAAAACCTTATAACCGTGGTTTTGAACTCTATGTCCAGTCGCTTGTTCTCCTCCATTTCTTTGGTTTGTGATCTGTTTCCTTGCCTTCTCATATTCTCTGCTTCCCTAAGTTGGTAGGGTAGTTTTGTGTACTAGGTGTCCTATTGGTTCAACGGGTCAGCCTCCCAGTTACTTGAGGTGGACACTCTTGGTGTACCCTTGTGTACTGTGTGTCCCCCAGCAGGAGCTACAGCAAGGGCTAGTTTTCTCCTCCTTTGCTTGAGCGGTTTTGGAGCAGTCTGACTGGAGCTGCAGTTGGTTAAGCTGCCACAGAACAGGCCATTTATATGCAAAAGCAGCTGTGTGGAGCCTGGGCGGGTTTGTAGAATGTGCGGGGCGGGGCCTCAGGGCGGGGCCTCTGGGCGGGGCGGGGTCTCAGGGCGTCACTAGGCTGGGGCGTGGCCAACGGCGATGGCTGCCGTCAGCCGTCTCTGCCTTTCCACGTTTCCAAGTCCCTGTGCCCCGCGCTCCAGTCCAATAGAAATGGCATTGTGGGGTTACAAAAATTTTTATCAACTCAGAACTCATCCCCTAACATGAGAAGTTGCAAGTTCCCTCTTTTCAAAAGTTATATGTAGACACATTCAACTGATACCACACGCATAGTAAACAAAGGCTCTAAATCTATCTGTGATGCTTATGACTTATGGCATGTTGGCCAATATGGCATGCTTATCTGTTCAGAAGATGACTAATAACAAAAAATACAGGTCAATGGAATTACATCAAAATAAAAAGCTTTTGCACAGCAAAAGAAACCATCAACAAAACAACAAGAAAGCCCACTGCATGGGAGAACATATTTGCCAATGTTATCACCGATAAGTGTTTAATCTCCAACATTTACAGGGAACTCATACAACTTAACAAAAGGAAGATAAATAACCCAATCAAAAAATGGGCAATAGACCTAAATAGACACTTTTTGAAAGAAGACAGAAGGAAGGCTAAGAGACATATGAAAACATGCTCAAATCACTAATCATCTGAGAGATGCAAATCAAAACGACCATGTGGTACCATCTCACACCTGTGAGAATGGCTATCATCAACAAATCAACAAAGGACAAGTGCTGGTGAGGATGCGAAGAAAAAGGAACCCTCGTGCACTGCTGGTGGGAACGCAGACTGGTGCAGCCACTGTGGAGATCAGTATGGCGTTTCCTCAAAAAACTAAAAACGGAACTTCCATTTGACCCAGTGATCCCACTTCTAGGAATATATCCCAAGAAACTAGAAACACCAATCAGAAAGGATATATGCACCCCTGTGTTCATAGTGGCACAATTCACCAAAGCTAAGATTTTGAAACAGCCTAAGTGCCCATCAGCAGATGAGTGGATTAGAAAACTTTGGTACATCTACACAATGAAATACTACGCTGTGGTAAAAAAGAAGGAATTCTTACCATTTGCAACAGCATGGATGGAACTGGAGAGCATTGTGCTAAGTGAAATAAGCCAGTCAGAGAAAGATAAATATCACATGATCTCACTCATTTATGGAATATAATGAACATCATAAACTGATGAACAAAAACAGATCCAGAGACAGAGAAGCATCGATCAGACCATCAAACCTCAGAGGGAAGGTAGGGGGAGAGATCAACCAAAGGACTTTTATGCATGCATATAAGCCTAACCAATGGATACAGACAACAGGGGGGTGTGGGCATGAGTGGGGGAGTGGGAGCAATGGGGGGAAAAGGACACATATATAATACCTTAATCAATAAAGAAATTTAAAAAAATACAGGTCAATTTTTTATCCTATCCTTATCATCATCATTATTATCATCATCATTATTTGGTGCTATTTAAAAGGATCTCAAAAAATACGGGGTTATTTTTTTATCTAGAGGAATATATTTGTAATTGTTTAAGAGGAATGTGTTTAACTCTATATTTCTCATGCTGTTCTGACCTAGTCACAAAAGCTGAACAGAAATAACTGTCTCAGAAAACAATAATAATAAATAAAGCAAATCCTCTTTCCTTGGTCTCGACATTCTTCAAGGCATTTTGTTTTGGTTTCTTTCTTTTTTTTGTTTTTTCTAATCCTCACCTGAGGATATTTTTATTGATTTTTTCAGAGAGAGAAAACAACAACAAATAAATAAAAATAAAAAGAGATAGGAGGGGAGTGAAAGAATGAGGGAGAGATATTGTTGTGAGAGAGAAACAATGATTGGTTGCCTCCCAACCTGGGGTCAAACCCGAAACTTAAGTATGTGCCCTGACTGGGAATCAAACCCATAGCCTTTTGGTGTACTGAATGATGCTCCAACAAACTGAGCTGCCTGTTTTATTTTTGAAAAATTATACTCTGAATTTCATAGCTGGCAGAAGCTTGAGAATCACATGTTTAAGCCCATCATTTTCATTTCTTTATATATATACTAGAGGCCTGGTGGATGAAATTCATGCACAGGGAGGGGGGGTGTCCCTCGGCCCAGCCTGCACCCTCTCCAATCTGGGACTCCTCGAGGGATGTCCGACTGCCCTACTGGGATCGGGCCTATACGGGCAGTCGGACATCCCTCTCACAATCCAGGACTGCTGGATCCCAACTGCTTGCCTGCCTGCCTTCCTGATTGCCCCTAACCGCTTCTGCCTGCCAGCCTGATCACCCACTAACCACTCCCCTGCCAGCCTGATTGATGCCTAACTGCTCCCTTGCCAGCCTGATTGCCCCTAACTGCCCTCCCCTTCAGGCCTGGTCCCCCCAACTGCTCTCCCCTGCAGGCATGGGTCACCCCTAACTGCCCTTCCCTGCAGGCCTGGTCTCCCCCAACTGCTCTCCCCTGAAGGCCTGGGGCCCCCCCCAACTGCCCTTCCCTGCAGGCCTGATCGCCCCCAACTGCCCTCCCCTGCAGGCCTGGTCAACTCTAACTCCCCTCCCCTGCAGGCCTGGCCATCTTTGACCACATGGGGGCAGCCATCTTGTGTGTTGGAGTGATGGTCAATTTGCATATTACTCTTTTATTAGATAGGATTCATATATATAATTTTTTATTTATTTCAGAGAGAGGAAGGAAGAGGGAGCGAGGGATAGAAACATCAGTGATGAAAATCATTGATCTGCTGCCTCCTGCACGCACCCTACTGGGTTTCAATTTGCAACCGAGGCATGTGCCCTGCAAATCTCATGAGTTGCTCAGTCATACAGTTAGTTTTGCGAACACTGTGACTGTTAGATGGATCCCCACTCCCAGTCAGTCCAGTGTTGTCTTGCATCTTTATCCCTTTCAAATACATTAACCCCCACTTTATTTTTCCAGGAACCGTTGAAAGCTTTTGAGGGACTGCACAGCCAGCAACTCTGTTGAACTGTGGATGGTTAGCAGGGTTTGGGTGCAGGAAGTGGGCGGCAGGGCCCTGCTGTGTGTCTGCAGCACAGAGGTAGGTGGCTGAGTCTGCGGGCTGGGAGGCTGTGATATAAAAGGAGCTCTGTTTGACGGTGGTATCAAAGGTGGCCCTCAGTCTTCCTGCCAGTTTCGTTCGCTCATTTTCACGTATTAATAGCAAGAAGATGGGGCCTCTTCCCGGATCTTGTCGGTACCACTGGAAGAACACTGGAGAATAATTTGCATAGCTACAGGTCAGAACGGCCTTTTCACTCTCCTGGATGCTCAAGGACTGAGGATTCTGTTCCACTTTTTGGCTGCTCAACCCTAGGTAGAAACACAATGCCAGAAGAAAAAATAAATAAAAAAGGTTTCGTCACTACACTGAGTCATTTTTTTCTTCCCACAACCCCAGATATAACCAAAGAGTCAGCAGAATGGATCCTGGCCCTTTCCCCTCCATCCTATGGGCTATGTCCCCGGATCCCTCTATCCTCATCACCAGGAGCCTCCAACTCACAGTCCACTGAAAGCCACAAAATCACCAAAAGAACTCGGAGAAACAGCCCCATTCTCTCCCCAACTAGGACCTAAAATGTGAACGCAGCCTCTCAATCAAAAAGCCATTCTCTCTCCTTTGGTGGGTGTTACTCAGGTTATTCTTCCAGGGGAGGACGTCTCTGTTTCTACCTATCCAATCAGTGACAAGCCTGTTCAGTCTTCCACACACTTAAAGTGAACTTTGTTCCAAATCTGAGGAAAGATCTGAAGAAATAGGAAACACCGCCATCTTGTGTTCAGAGGGTTTTTAAAATACAGTAATGGAATATGCTGTAGAGCAAGCATGTCAAACTCAAAGGCTAACACGAGCCAAATAAACAAGGTTTATGTTTATGTGAGCTGCAAAAAAACAAAAGCTTAACTTTTCATAGAAACGTAGGTTTATTTCAATAGAGACATGCTGAATACAAAGGGCTGAAATAAATGAGTAATCATTAACATAAAATAATAGAACACTTTAATAAAAATTAATATTTTTCTTCAACATTAACTTACCAGACACTGAGTAACTGCACAAATTAATAAGTGTAATGCAAATAAACCTATTTTTCTTGTTCTCCGAAAACGAAATATTTCCTGTTGCACACACCAAGCAAGTCAGTCCAAGACTAATGACATGGCAATCGGCTACTAAAATATTTGCTGCTAGTATTGGTGGAGAGAAATGGTGCGCCTTCGCATAAGGCCTGTAGGGGAAATGAATGCAACACAATTATAGTAATCAGTCATTAGCGAACGTTGTAGTTCGTTATTAATAACTAGAGGCCCGATGCACAAATTCCTGCATGGGTGGGATTCCTCAGCCTGGCCGGCGATCAGGGCTGATTGGGGCTGTCTCACCCAGTCCCGATTGGGACTAATTGGGGCCGACTGGGGCCAGCCAGCCGAGGGGAAGGACCACAGGAGGTTGGCTGTGGGAGCACACTGACCACCAGGGAGCAGCTCCTGCATTTAGCATCTGCCCCCTGGTCGTCAGTGTGTGTCATAGCAACTGGTCGTTCAGGTGACTGGTCATAACGGTCACTTAGGCTTTCATATATATAGATTATATATAACAAGATGTTGTAAAAATTAAGTTACAAAATTTTATTAAAACATTTCTTACATACCGTTACATTGGCTGGGCTGCAAAAATATTCATTGCGGGCCTCATATGGCCCGAGGACCATGAGTTTGACATGCTTTCTGTAGAGCAATGCTTCTCAGACTTAATGTGCAAACAAATCACCTAGGGATTTTGTTAAAATGCAGATCCTGTTTCTTTAGGTCTGAGTGGGGCTGGATAGTCTATATTTCCAGCAAGCTTACTGGTGATGTTCATGCCGCTGGTTTTCAGGTCATACTTTAAGTAGTAATTGTAGAAGAATGCTTGTTGAGTCTCAGTAGTACATGGAAAGGGAATTGGCAGTATTAAGGTTTGATACAGGACAAATGATCAAGTATTCCAAGGTCTCCATTCCAATGCCCAGTCAAACTATTTCATTGTTCCCACAACAGTTGCCTGAGGATATCATGAGCAGTAGATAATGTAAAGCACAGGAGAACATCTGGTTGAATTCTAGGAAATTTTCTCAGATCCAAGGAGTGAACCTCCTCTCTTCACTACTATTAGCCTCCCCACAAGTAGAAAAATTATCTTTCAAAAGGTCTTTCTTCTTGATCTTATTGGGCTAGCACAGTAAATATTCTCTTTAAATACAACAAGGACTTAAATCAACACTTCATACAGAATGCTCTCTGAGATGCCCTGTAAATTGTTTTTCAAATACAACAGTTCTCTGATTGCTTATATCAGAATTTCTTTTTTTTTTACTTTGCTGATACCGAGATGGATGTAATGTAGTCATCTCCTCAAATATATTTAGGCCATTCTCTGACCAAATAATAGAGGGTAGCTAGATGACAGTCATCTAGAGACATACATGAATATATGGAAGAGAGGGAGAAGAGAATGGGCTAAAGTATAATGAGAAATAAAGCTAGAAGGAGAAGATTGTGAATGCCTGAATTTGTAGGTTATTTATTAGCAAAAATACTACTGAGACTTTTGAGCAAGTGAGTGATATTATGAAAATAGAACTCTACACATTTAAGCTGGCTACTTGTCCAAAAGAGTAATTTGGGATGATAGGTTGATAGGCATTATGTAGTGATCTTTTTTTTTAGTCTTCACCCAAGAATATGTTTGTTTGTTTTGTTTTGGTGGGATTGTTTTTGTTTGTTTTGGGGGTTTTTTTGTTGTTGTTTTTTGAGAGAGAGAGAGAGACAAAGGGAGAGGGAGAGAGACAGAGTGAGCAATGTGAGAGAGAAACATTGATCAGTTGCCTCCCAGACACACATACACACCCCAACCAAGTACCAAACCTACAACCTGGGTAAATGCCTTGACCAGGAATTGAACACACGATCTTTCGGTGTATACCAGCTGAAACATACTAGCCAGGGCTGGAGTAATCTTTAAAAGGTTGTGCTCTGGCCTCCAACTGACCTGGTTTTGAAACTCAGCTCTTCCATTTATTCTCTCTCACTGAGCTTGAGCAAGCTATTTAATGTCTTCAAGTACCAATTTCCTTATCTGTAAAATAGGGACACCATCAGGATATTATTAAGAAGAATACATAGACTACTACATACAAAGTGCTTTGTATGTATAGCATACAAAAGTTCAGACTCAAAATCTGAACTATTAATATAGCAAAAAGAATACAATGGAAACTGCACCAGTTAGGAGGTCATTGCTGAGGTATAGGTGACTAAATCAGGGTCACTCAACTCCAGAGCTAGGAGGAATTTTAGAAAATGATGCATTAGAGAGTATAAATCAAATAAGATTCATATTTTGGAAAATATATAAAATAGTTTAAAAAGAGAACAATCACTACTTATCCTATCAAACAAGGATATACATTACTGTGGGGGCGGAAAACTTCCCTTCTTCCCTTCTAGGTTCTTTGGCTGGCCTAATAATGAAATTGACATAAGACAAATTAACAGGAGAAAAACAAATTCTGTATGTATGGAACCCCCATAAAAATATAAGATTCCCTGGTGATCAGGCAACTGTAACTTATATACCAATCTGAGCCGAGAAGAAGGGGATAAGGATCTGGAGCTTCAAAAGGAAGAAAAGTAATTCACAAGAAGATGAGAAGAGCAAATGTTCGGTAAACAAATCTTTGCCATGGCATGCAAGTAAGTTTGTCTGATATAAAACGTTGCCTCTGGTAGTAGCTCTCTTTCTGGTACAGGCCCCCTAAGCAGTGAAGGGGAGTAAAAAGTTCTTCCTGAGTCTCCTGGGTCCTAGTTGTCTTCAGTTAGAAATAATCCACACGTCAAAGCGGGACATTCTGGGGTGACATACTCTGCTCCTCTCATTATCAATATCTTGGAGTATTACTTTCCAACCTTTACACAATTCATATTTTTACTAAGTAGCAATCATACCAGTTAATATCTTGAATCTTTTCATTTACCACTTTTAAATAATCATTATAGATTCTCATTATAAATACCATTAATTTGCTATATAATATTCCACTTGGATTATTAAGTCTTTCCCTTTAAGATTCGACATTTTGATTTTCATATAAATAACTTTTCAAATATATTTGTAAATAATTATTTTTTATGCACTGAGGGTCTCCAGAAGACAGATCCCCTAGAGAAAATTATAGCAAAGAAAATTAATGTTTATAGATTGTCATGTTTTTAAATTATTTTCCAAAATAGCTTACAAATTTACTCTTCCACTAGAATATCTCTATTTTGCTGCATCCTGTCTAAGTTCTCTTTTTTATCACTGTTAAATTATTCCTATAATTCCTTAATAGGGTCTTTTAAGTTGTTGACATTTTATGACTACCAGTAGGTTTAAACATTTTCCACATGTTTGTGAACCATGTTATTTTTTCTCCTGTGTAAATTGCCTCATATCTTCTGTATATTTACCTATTTAGATATTAATGTTTTTCTTTTTATGCACATACAAAAATTTATAAAAATTATTAATCTGTTGTCATATTAGCAGCAAATTAACAGTACACTGCAGTTTGAATGTAATTTTGGTCATTTTTCATAGAATAAATTAGCTTTTAATTTTTATGTAATTAAATTCTATTTTTCCTTTGATTTCTTCCATTGTTTTTAAGTTTAAAAAGTTATTCCCCATTTAATTACTTAGTTAACATACAGATATTTTTTACTGATAACTTTGTAATTTAGTAACTACTCTCTCTCTGGAATTTATTTCATTATGTACGGTATTTCATTTCTTTATTCAGCCAATATTTATTGATTACTTGGTGATTTTGTAACACTTTTTTTCAAATATTCAACTTCGTATTCTCAGATTAGTGTACTCTTGCCCTCAAGACAAAACATGAAATAATTCTGATGAATCATCTGAGAAAACTACTATTTTTTTTTTTAATTTCAGAGAGGAAGGGATAGGGAGAGATAGAATCATCAATGATCAGCTGCCTCCTGCATGCCCCCTACTGGGGAATCAAGCCCACAACCCAGGCATGTGCCCTTGGTCAAAATTGAACCCGGGACCTTTTAATCTGCAGGGCAACGCTCTATCTACTGAGCAAAACTGGCTATGGCTGAGAGCACTATTATTATTGAAAAATTAGAGAATGAGCCAACTGGTGAATAATTTAAAAGATTATGGTGCATCAAAATCAATATAGATATGTTATGCAGAAAAATAAAAATGATCCCTTCATCTTTTTTAGTAAACTTGAGGCTGTTCCCTCATCAAGCAGGTTTCATGTTCATTCTCCCTGCTCTGTGGGAATGCTTCAGGCGAGAGTCCGAGAACTCTGACCCAAGCAATTGATACAAAAATGTTTTGTGTTTTTTTCTTTTTCTGATACAAAAACATTTGAGGAATAATCCTGTTCTCCCTCATTGATTTAGAACTCCTCTTTTGTTTTATTTAAACTCTTTTTTACTTGAGTTCGTTCCTTGCTTCTTTACTGTTTTTGATTACTATGATTGGCTGTCACCATTTTAAAAACTATCTATTTAGCCTGCCTGGTGTGGCTCAGTGGTTGAGCATCGATCAGTTCAATTCCTGATCAGGGCACATGCCCGAGTTGCAGGCTCGATGCCTAGTAGGGGACATGCAGGAGGCAACCGATTGATGTTTCTCTCTATTGATGTTTCCATCTCTGTATCCCTCTCCCTTCCTCCCTCTCTAAAAATCAATAAAAACATGTTTATTAAAAATAAAATAATAAAAACGATCTATACTAATAAAAGGGTAATATGCTAATTAGACCAAACGTCTTCTAGATGACCACCTGGATGTCCTTCCGGACAAAGCCACGGTTGCAGGGGCGAGGCAGAGGTGGTTAGGGGCGATCAGGTAGGCAGATCAGCGGTTAGGGGTGATCAGGTAGACAGGCAGAGTGGTTAGGGGTGATCAGGTAGGCAGACGGCCCTTCCCAGGGCTGGCCCCGCCCCCCATCAAGCAGTTAGGAACCATCAGGCAGGCAGGCAGAGTGGTTAGGAGCCATCAGGCAGGCAGGCAGAGAGGTTAGGGGCAATCAGACAGGCAGGCAGAGGTGTTAGGGGCGATCAGGCAATCAGGCAGTCAGATAGAGTGGTTAGGGGTGATCAGGGAGGCAGGGGAGCAGTTAGGGGCATCAGGTAGGCAGGCAGAGGGGTTAGGGGCAATCAGGCAGGCAGGCAGGTGAGCTGTTAGGAGCCAGTGGTCCTGGATTGCAAGAGGGATGTCTGAATGCTGGTTTAGGACTGAGGGGTCCCAGATTGAAAAGGATGCAGGCCAGGCTGAGGGACATCCCCTCCCCATGCACAAATTTCATGCACCTGGGCCTCTAGTCCTATATAAGAAAAGGGTAATATGCAAATTGACCCTAACTGCAGAACGACCAGGAATGACTGGTCACTATAACACGCACTGGACACCAGTCACTATGCTCCCACAGGGGGAGCTCCACTTAGCCACAAGCCAGGCTGACTGCTGCAAGCCCAGCGGCAGTGACAGGAGCTTCTCCTGCCTCCTCAGCAGCGCTAAGGATGTCCCACTACAGCAGGGAGCATGCTTAAGCCACAGTCGGACATTCCCCAAGGGCTCCCAGGCTGCCAGAGGGATGTCTGACTGCCAGCTTAGGCCCGATCCCCAGAGGAGTGGGCCTCGGCCAACAGGTGGACATCCCCCAAGGGGTCCCGGACTGCGAGAGGGCACAGGCCGGGCTGAGGGACCCCCCCCCCCCCAAGTGCACAAATTTTTGTGCACCAGGCCTCTAGTTTAAAGGATAATATCTATTGGGGAGCTGAAGAGAAGTCTCCCACTCTACCCTTCTTTAGTTCTTATGGCTGAACTAGTTGTAAAATAATAAAATTGACACAAAATTAGATTGACAGGAGGGGGAGGGACTTAATATGCATATATGGGAGAATCATAATATGATACTTAGATCATAAAATGAAGCTCAAAGAAGTGATCAAACTAGGTACCTTTTTATACTTTTTAGACAAAGAAATAATAAATTTGTTGAAAAATTGACAGGATAAAGATAGTACTCATTAGGAATCTAAGCAGATTTGGATATTCATTAGTGAGGAATCTAAAAGTTTGGGCTTGGGTAGTAAATTGGTAAAGATATTCATTACACACCGAAACTGGTTTGGCTCAGTGGATAGAGCGTCAGCCTGTGGACTGAAAGGTCCCAGGTTCGATTCCGATCAAGGGCGCATACCTTGGTTGTGGGCACATCCCCAGTAGGGGGCGTGCAGGAGGCAGCTGATCGATGTTTCTAACTCTCTATCTCTCTCCCTTCCTCTCTGTAAAAAATCAATAAGATATTTTTTTAAAAAAAGATATTCATTACAAGTTTTGTTTATATTCACTTTCAACTCTGGATTTTATTACCCTTGTGAGAAGTTTGTCTCTCAGCCCTCAGGAGTGGGGAGGACACCTGTCATGGAGATTTATTTCTTGCTTTTAAAGGAACAGAAAAGAGTCAGAGAGCTCCTCAAGGGCCTGCTGTTTCTCAAGTGACTTTAAATTCCAAATAATCAACATGTTATTGTGGGATATCTTGAGGCAGCTTACCCTGGGCCCTGATACATCTGAGTTTAGAAAAATATTACCTTTCACCATAAACATAAGGGATTAAGGGGGAGCAGAATATGCACTAAAGCTCTATCATTATTTAGTTTTCCATAATATTGGAAAACCGCCCCTGCCAGACTTTAAGATGAGCTAGATGGAAACACTCTTCCATCCCATGGTCTTTTCCTTTTGCCTCACTGACTCATATGGAGGACAGAAAGAGAACATATATCATCAAATAGGAAATATCATCAAATATTGCTTTCCCTTCTCCCAAAATTAGAGACAATCCCCTCCCATAAAAATAATAATAATAATGATAGCCCGGCCGGTGTGTTCAGTGGTTTGAGCGTCATCCTATGCAAGAGGTCGCGGTTCCATTCCCGGTCAGGGCACAGGCCCGGGTTGTGGGCTCGATCCCCAGTCGGGGCCACGCATGAGGCAGCAGATCGATGTTTCTGTCTCTCCTTCTCCATTCCTTTCTCTCTAAAATCAATTTAAAAACATTAATAATAACAATAATCCCTCACCATCCTGATAAAGCCACAGAAACACAAGCAAAATTCCCAGAAACTTAGCCATTATTACTGTCTCCCTTCCCCCACCCAAAGGACTCAACTTTGAAATGTGATAATGACCTAGAATCTCTGTGTCTGATACAGATATCCCCCGAAATAGTCTATCACACCAAACACAAACAAAACTTCTCCCCACCCTCCTCTCCACTGTCATCTCCCATCTCCTTGCCATGCATCCACAGCAGGGGAATGGGACAAAAGAAAACAGAAAGGGGGGCAACAGAGAGGTGCAAACTCAGAAGAGACTTGGAAATCATCTCATGGATGCTAAGAGGCCAAAGAAATGTTGAAACTTTGCGTGACAGTAAATAATAATCTGACACTGAGGCTAAATTTTTTAAAAGCTGAGAAGCAAGTTGTCTGCATTGACTGTGTACAGAGTGTATGTAAAGGTGTGTAGTGTGTATGTGTACACATGAACTGAGGAGCACCAGCGAGCTAAGCAACAATAGTGTAACTACCACAGATTGCCTTGTTTTGTATAATTGAGCACCTCGGGGATGAGCTGATGGGACGGTGGAATGATGGGATGAAGACACTGCATTGTATTCCATTTGTACTTTTTGAATTTCAGACCATGTAAATGGAATACCTATTTAAAAAAATAAGATCAACAAAATTTTAGTAGCAAAATAATACATGGATTTGCTAATACCTTTGGAAAATAATGAAATACAGTAATCATTTTAACAAGCACTACTCTTGGGCTTCCTTCTGGGCTACACTCCCACCCCACGGGGGAATACTGCACAGGTGCAGCCCTGTCTGCCTCACTGTGCACCACTCACAATGCAGTAGTACACAGCAGTGTCTTTCAGGGAAGCCCAGGGCAGCCTCAGCACGCTAGACTTCCTGTCGGCAGCGATAAACAGAGATGCCACTTCATTTGCCGTGTCTGTCTTATATCCTTGAATAACAAATTGTGGCCCCTGGTTGTGGAACTGTTGGTACCAGAAGATATACTCATTTGTAGCAATGTTGGTGTGGTTACAGGGTATGTTCACTTCTTGTCCTTCATCTGAGAGCATGAAGATGGGCTGGGTGGTCTTAGCAAGGCTCAAAGTTCCTGTGAGAGTAAAAATACAATACTAGCTCTTACCCTGAAACCAAGTTGAAGTTGAAGGCCCAACTATGCACCCTCCAGATTCTCTCTCACAGTCAATCTACCTCCACCTCTACTTCACTACCATTTACTTCTCACTGTGTTCCAGAACAGTTTTTATTTTATTTTTTTTATTCTGAGGGAATCTCAGGAAAACTGTTCAGAGGCGGAAGGTCTAATTTCTCTGCCTCATGGATGGACCTGGGGTTTAGTAACAGAACATCTTATTGCCCTAAGACACACCTCAAATAAATGCTGAGAAAGATAGGACCCCGAAGCCACCCCTCAACATCCTGGATAAAGAGCAATGGTAGCAGGCAATGTGGTAGATTCCTGTCCAAACCCAGATCCCAATGCTTAATCCCAAAATAACTCACCCAAGATCAAGAGCACGGTCACTCTTGTCACCTGCCTCATATTCTAAATGTAAACCAGGACCCAGGGTCTAGGTGCTGTTGCTGAGTCTGAGCCAGGGAACAGGCACAGCAGCAACAGCCGGAGCCCACACAAGCTACTCTCACCCGAGCTGTCCCCAGGAGCAAGCCAATAGCAGGGCGACAGCTCCTCAGAAGGGGCTTCCCCTCAAGATTCAGCTGCGCACTCAGGAAGAAGAGGGGGTAAAAACTTACAAAACAACAACATAACAGGCTGGATTTCCTTTTAGATCTTTACTAAGATCTAACCACTTACAGATTTGGTCTGAATGAAGCAAATACATCAGGAAGTAGATTCCATCAGACTCCTTATTCCCTATCACCTGTCCATAGTCCTAGAGGGCAACCATCAATTGTAGTCAGTTTGACACCCATGGAGCTCTGAGAATAACCCTCTGACCTGGGTCTTTATGCCCAGAAATCTCCCCTGGATCTCAATGCAATCAGATGAAACAGTGGATCTTAATCTTATTCCGAATTTTTTTTTTTAATCTTAATCTTAGTCAACAAAAGAACAAATGCAGTTTGAACTGGACCTTTTGTGTCCGGCACCCTGGTGTCTTCTTACAAACTAAGTCCACAACATCTTCTTCTCAGATCTCACTTAACAAATGTTAAACAAGGAAGCAGACCTTTTACTAGTCCCTTCTGACCAGCTAGGGTAGGACATATAATGTGGAATTAGTCACCAGACAGACAGACCTAAATCCAAGTCCCAGGTCTGCTACCTTGTGACCTTGGGCAACTCAACTTCCAAACCTCAGTTTCTTCATCTGTAAAATAGGGGAAATAATACCTTCTTCAGAGTCAGCCTATTGCATATAGCCAACTGTAAATTATAGTTCCTTCTCATCTCCTTCCTTCCCATCTAAGTGACATGCAAAGTACCATGACCAATAGAAAGCATTGTATGGCATATATATGTATGTAGTATTATTATTATTATATTATATATATAATTCATATATGTAATTTGTAATATAATATATAATTTATATATATAATTGTATACAACATATATTACATCTAATTCACTCTTCTTTTAAGAAAGAAACAATATAAACTTAATAACAGTAACACAAAAATTAAAAAACAGCCATTCAAGAAGAATCATAATGTTAATTGAAACAGCCAATTACAGTAATCAAAACATATTAGATACATTAATATGGAAAAGACAGTAGTATGTTGAGTTCTTTGCTCATATAATATGGGAAAGAAAACTCTCTGGGAAATATTTGGGAGGTATCTCAATGTATTCTGAGTGAGAATTTTTCCATTTTCCCGTGCAAAAGATCTGCCAGGGCTGATAAATTCTAGCAAGAGTTTAAGCGTAGATATCACAGGGCATGGGATAAGTAACCTGCTTACCCTCAGTATAGAAGGGAAGGGGAAAAGAAGTATTTATGAGGGAGCTAAAGAAGCTAGGACACCTTGTACGGAAATAAAACATCAAAGGCTTCCCCTCTAAAATCTGTTCATTGCAACAGTGATCCCGTGCAGCAAATATACTTACATAGGAGGAATTTTTCACAAAAGTCAGTACATCTCAGACCCGTGCAACTTATGGAACATCCTATTCCTTTGTTAAATGCAGTGGCCAGTAGCTTGGCTTGATCAGGTGGACCATGGAATCTATTTTTTGCAATGGAATGAACATTTAATGAGGAGTTAGACTAATTGGATTGTAAGCAATCCTCTGGACTTGCTAGTTGTGCAATTTTGTGCCAATCACTTATCCTCTGAGAAGCAGTTTCTTTATCTCTATAAGAAATATTATAGGGCCTGGCCGTGTGGTTCAGTGATTGAGTATCAACCTATGAAACAGAAAGTCACAGTTCAATTCCAGGTCAGGGCACATCCTGGGTTTATGGGCTCAGTCCCCAATGTGGGGCATTCAGGAGGCAGGAGATTCATAATTCTTTCTCAGCATTGATGTGTCTGTCTGTCCCTTTTTCTTCCTCTCTAAAATCAATACAAAAATATTTTTTAAAAGAAAAAGTATCGGGATCAATTAAATGAGCATAAGAAAGTTCTTTCTAAACTATAGTGTTCTACACAAATGCAACCTCTGTTTAACATGTGTTTAACATAGCAAGCTATATTAATCACAAGATCAAATGATCTTACCTTTGCAGGCCAACAAATGGAACTTAAATTTTCTGTGTTGTCATCTATTATCTACTTAGGAAAATATTACTGGGTAGCAAGTAACTAGAGAAAGAAATGCTAGAGGTTTTTCTATGCCCCAGCCTTTGGAATGAAAGTAATCATTAATGATTCTTGTGTGCAACTTGGGTTGAATTTTGTCCCTTCCCCCGACCAGAAAAGGAAAAAAAAATATGTTCGAGTCTTAATCCATGGTACCTCAGAATAAGTCCTTACTTAGAAAAAGATCTATACAGAAGTAATCAAGTTAAAATGAGGTTATTTGGACAGACCATAATCCAATAAGACTGCTGTCCTTATAAAAAAGAGATATTTGAACACAGAATCAGACATGGATAAAGGAAACAATGTTTGGACCCATAGAGGGTAGATGGCCATCTACAAGCCCAGGAGAGAGGCCTGGAACAGATGCTTCCCTCACAGCCCTCAGGAGGAATCCAGCGTGGCTGGTGCTCCCTTCAGCCCAGCCCGGAGGAGCAAAGAGATTCAGTGGGCATTCCTGCAGCAGTGCACGGTATGAGTGCAGCTGAGCCCAGAGACTTGGGAAGGAAGGACACAGCACAAGGGTGCAGCTGCAGTTGTCGGTGGCATGACAGGCAGAGAAACGACGCCACGGAGACCTGCTATCCCTTAGCCGCCCAGAGTTCACCTCGCTTCACCCTTGGTATCCGGTTTCAGAGCACATTATCTGCAAACCCAGGAACTGGTACTACAGAATCGCTTTATTCCCTGGGCAAAGGGTGCACTCTGAGATCAGTCCCAGGATTGGGGCACAGGTGGGAGCCTGTGGAGCTAAACAAAAGGAGCTGGCAGGTTTCCCCAGCCAGCCCCACCCCCATGCATTGCACCTACAAGGCTGGCTATGCCTGCCTGAGGGGCGGGGGAAGGTGGGGAGGTAGACAGTAATGGAATTTCACAGAGCTAAAACACTGGTGGTTCAGCTCCATCTACTGGAAAATAAGAGAAAGACGTCTTTGTGTTAATCTGCTAGAGAAGTGCCTCTCATACCTTTTCTTTTCGGGCCAACAATGGAACTTAATGTTTTTGTCTAGATGCCTAGGTAGAGAAGGAATCCATCAAGGACCATGAATCACCACGGTAGCAAGGCAGATCAGAAAGAAAAAAAAAAAATATCCAGAAAACAAACTTAAAGACATGGACTATGTGATATAAATGACAAAAAAATTCAAGATTGCAGTTCTGAAAATATTCAACAAGATGCAAGAAATACAGACAGGCAATTTATTGTGCCCAGAAAACAAATCAACGAACAAGCCCTGGCCAATGTAGCTCAGTGGTTGGAGCATCGTGCCATGCACCAAAGGGTCACGGGTTCAATTCCTGGTCAAGAATATATATCTGGGTTGCAGGCTAAACCCCAGCCGGTGGGGGCACGTAGGGGAGGCAACCATGTGTATCTCTCACATTGAGTTTTCTCTCTCCCACTCTCTTTCTCTCTCTCCCTCCTCCGTCCCTTCCACTCTCTAAAAATAAATAAATGGGAAAATATCCTCAGGGTGAGGATTAACAAAAACAAACAAAACAACTAACAAAATGAGAACTTTACCCAAGAGACTGAAACTTTAGAAAAAAGAACCAAACAGAAATTCTGGAGATGAAGAACTCAATAAAAGAGATTAAGAATGAATTAGCACCTGGCTGTCATGGCTCATTAGTTGAACATTGACCTATGAACTAGGATGTCAAGATTGGATCCCCAGTCAGGACATATGCTGGTTTTTCCCAGGGGTTAGAGGGTCAACCCGTGGACTGAAGGGTCTCAGGTTTGATTCTCGGTCAAGGGCACATACTTCGGTTGCAAGTTCGCTCCCCGTCCCGGCAGAGGCTCGAGAGGCAGGCAATGAGTAGATGTGTCTTTCTCACATCAATGTCTCTCTCTCGCTCTCTCTCTCTCTCTCTCTCTCCTCTCTCTCTCTCTCTCTTCCCTTCCATCTAACTCTCCCCTCCTCCGATTCCTTCCACTCTCTCTCTCTGAAGATCAATGGAAAAAATATCCTTGGATGAGGGCTAAAAAAAAGAATAAATATCCTTAGGTGAGGATTAACAAAAAAAAAAACCTGAAACTCATAGATACAGAGTGTGGTGGTTACCAGAAAAGGGGCTGTGGGGAGATAGTATCTGGTAAAGAGACCAAATACTGTATATGGTGATGGAAGATGATATGACTTTGGGTGGTGGGCACACAATGTAATAGACAGATCATATATCATAGAAATGTACACCTGAAATCGTTATGATCCTATTAACCAATGTCACCCCAATAAATTTAATAAAAAAGAAAATTTACGTAAGTTATTTCACAAATGAAATTTTAAATAGTAAAACATACAAAAAACAGAGGTACTTAGATACACTATCAATATTGCTCTCATTTTTTAAAATTATAAACACATTCAGTCAAGAAATTATGACTTATTTATGCCAAGACTGGATGTCCCTTGTATTTTCAAATATTTGACAATAAATTACTATTGCTTTTATGGTAATAAATAAATAAATAAATAAATATGACATCCTGAGCTAGGGATAAGGTAATACACATTGTGGGCTTCAAAAGGTCATGGCAGGATAATAAGAACAGCCTTCGAGTAAGTAGAATTGCCTTTAGCTAAAGTAATCTATATACTACTGAAGCACATCTTGGGTGTCTCATTCTGAACCACCACAACACGCACACACACACACACACACACATATTGCACATATTTGGGTACTTCTGAGGTTTTCAATATATGTTATTTCCCAACTATTTTTGCCTGTCAATAAATATACATAAAATTTCAATTATAATAGCCTCAGATTTTTCCATGATAGAGATGCACTATAATTTATTAATCAATTTTTCTAGTATTAAATGTTTGGGTTTTAGAAAAAAAAAACTATGATAAACACCTTTGTACATAAATCTTTATCTAAACTTCCAATTATTTCTTTCTTTCTTAATTTTTTAATTTTTTTCTTTTTTTTTTTTTTTTTGCTTTTGTTACTCCCAGAAACTAGAAGGTGAGGACTCACTTGCTCTTGAACATTTTTTTAAATATATACTTTTTATTTATTTCAGAGAAGAAGGGAGAGGGAGACAGAGAGAGAAACATCAATGATGAAAGAGAATCATGGACCGGCTGCCTCCTGCATGCCCCCTACTGGGGATTGAGCCTGCAACCCAGGCATGTGCCCTTGACTAGAATCAAACCCGGGACCCTTCAGTCTGCAGGCCGACACTATCCACTGAGCCAAATGGCTAAGGCTTAATTTTATTTTTAAATAGTGGCCCAGTGCATGCATTCATGCACATTGAAAGGAAATTCATTAGAAGGTGGCCGGCGGGGCAGGACTGGGTGAGACACACCCCGGAGCCAACTTCCCACGGTCCCTCCCTGGCCAACCACACCTGGGGCAGTGCCATAGCTCAAAGGGCATCTCCCGAGTAAGCGGAGTCCCTAGCAGGTGGGGTCTCTTGGCCTGGCCTGGGAGGATCGGGTCGAAACCGGCTCTCTGACATCCCCCGAGGAATCCCAGGGTGCAACAGGGCACTCTGCAAAGTTGCTGTCACTGGGCAGCTTCTGCATTGAGAGTCTGCCCCCTAGTGGTCAGTGTGTGTCATACCTACCAGCGGCCGGTCGAATGGTCAGACAGTCACTTAGCCTTTTTTATATATATAGATAGATTACACTTTACATTCAATATTATTTTGTATTAGTTTCAGGTGTACAACATAGTGGTTAGACCAGTGGTCGGCAAACTCATTAGTCAACAGAGCCAAATATCAACAGTACGACGATTGAAATTTCTTTTGAGAACCAAATTTTTTAAACTTAAACTTCTTCTAACGCCACTTCTTCAAAATAGACTCGCCCGGGCCGTGGTATTTTGTGGAAGAGGCACACTCAAGAGGCCAAAGAGCCGCATGTGGCTCGTGAGCCACAGTTTGCCGACCACGGGGTTAGACAATCATATACAAAGTGTCCTCCCCAATATTTCTAATACCCAACTAGCACCATACATAGTTAATACAGTATCTAATTACTTCTTTTAACTAGCTTCTATAGAGGGGATTTCCTGGATTAAAGAATAAAATTATTTTAAGCTCTGGATAAGCATTAATTTACTCAATCAAACAATATTTGTGGAATCCCTTCTTGAGTTAAAACCCAGCAGGCACTCCTCTGCAAGCTCCCCCATTTCAGCTCCTCAACAAGAGAAGCGTGACTGGAGTTCTGAAGGCAGGCAACAAGCTCTGAAGGTATTAATTAAAAGTTAGGGATGCACAGAAACACAACAAAAGAACCAATTAAGCAATAATTAATGATAGTTTAAACACTAATCTGAGATATGATACAGGGTCATGGGACTGGTAGTTCTTTCTTAACAGCTATGAACAGTATCTTAATTCATGTCTTGAGTTGTTGTTCAGGATCTAAGACCCCCACCAGAGGGAAGCTGCTGACAAAACAGAACATTTTTATTATCAGATTCAGATGAGTGGGGTTTTTTAGTTTTTCTGTAATAAGAAGCCAAAAGTAGATATGTTAGTATAGGTAGCTAGTTATTAATATAAGGAAGGAAAATGGAATAAAAAAATAAGCTTAGCCCAGCCAGTGTGGCTCGGTGGTTGAGCATTGACCCATGAACCAGGAGGTCATAGTTTGATTTCCAGTCAGGGCACATGCCAAGGTTTCGAACTTGATCCCCAGTAGGAGGCGTGCAGCAGGCAGCTGATCAATGATTCTCTCCCATCATTGATGTTTCTGTCTCTCCTCCCTTCCTCTCTCTGGAATCAATAAAAACATGTGTGTGTGTTTTAAAAATAAGCTTAATAAACTAGGGAGCTAAAGCAAATATCAGGAGAGCATTCTATCGAGTTTGCTGGGAAGCTATAGCATAAACAGACTCATTCAGACACTCCAGAGACTGCCAACGAGGACACTTAATCCTCAGAGTGGAGAGGAAAATCCCAGGGGTGCTGCCAGCTTGGTACCAAATTCTCAGGGGGAGGAGAAGGGGACATTTCTCTGCTGGGCTCTTGCCCAGTAGACACCAGATGATGTAACAGAACTTTTGGACATGCGCAGTAAGAGCCAGGGTGATGACATATAGGGGCAGAGCCTCGCCTGGGAAGAACTGAAAAGGTAACCAAATTGAATAGAGGAACCCAAGTAGGTCCAGAAAAGGGATTGGTTGAGGAGAAGTGCCTGACTCGGGCCCAGGAAGAATCAGAAAGTTGTTGAATAATTTGAATGATACCTGTTCTTTACATTGAACCAAGATGATATATAGAGAATTAATAGGAGCCTCTTGGCAATTGCTGATAGAGCCTGCCCACCCTCTTCATCCTCAAGGGTGTATTAATTCCCTTAACCCCCAATAAAATCTTACCATCACGTTTAAACTTCTCCACATGTGTGCTGTCTGAAATTCTTTTCTCTTGACACTACAAAAGAACTTGCTCCCACTGACAACACTACCACAGGATCAAGAACTGAGCTACACACTAGTTACTCAATGATAAGACCCAGTGGTCTAGTGAAAAGAAACAGAATTTTCAAAGCAGTGATAGTCCTTGTGATAATTGCTATGATTGGGAAAGTAGAGTCCTATAGAACATACAGGAAGTGAAACTACTTTGGTTGTGGGTCTCCAGGAAGACTTCCAGCAGGAGTGACACTTGGATTTAAATCTAAGGGAAGAGGAGGAATGGCCCTGGTAAAGACTGGACCAAGTAGGAAGACACAGAAGGAACAGACCTGAAAGCAACAGAAGATATCACTTGGATAGATGGTGGTAACACTGATATAGAAAACAAAAAAACTAGGAGCAGGTTTGACTTGTTTTGTTTCATTTTGTTTGGGGAAAAGAGAAGATGAAGAGCTAAGCTTTGTACCATTTAATTTGAGCTACGTCTAGATGCTCACAGAGAACCCAGTTAAACTCACTATACGATCTGAAAAAGATCAGGGAGGACTGAATGTACCGTAAAATGGTTCCCATGATGGTGGTGTAATACAGATTGAAATACTTGCTCTCTTTGACTCTTAATTCTAGCCAGCATTTCTCCCAAAGCTAAAAATATGCTAATTAACTAGAGGAATTGGGCTTGAGGTTTGAGTTTTTGCAAGAACAACACCTTGTCAGAAGGTGCCTCTCCTAAACAGGTTGGGATATATATACAAAATAATGACTGTTTACTAAACATTTACAGGACCCTCAGTACTAGACTCAGATCAACAGGAATCAACAAAACAAAAACATTTAGAGATTTTGAGCTTATCCTTTGATCCCTGTTGGCTGTTAGCTCTCTACAGCCTTCACCCACCTGTGGGCAGACAATGCTTGCCAATACTGTCATGAAAGTGCATCAAGGAATACGGGAGGCCGATGGACCTTGAGTGTTAGCAGAGCTGATACTAGGCACCGATTGTTCATGTTGAGATAGTGGTGGCTCGAAGCAATCTCCTGACCTCATAGCCTCCAAGTAAATGTTTACTGGACCTTACTGATCTTCACTGACCTTAGAGATGGTCTGTCTGCTACCTGTTTGCCACGTTTTATTGAGGGCAAGATGTGTATCTAAAACTGAATAAAAAGCAGATAAGCCCAGGTCTCCGTGTGTCTCTTTAAGAAAGAGGCTCCTGAGAGAAACCAAGATGGCGGAATAGGTAAATACCTGAACTTGCTGCTTCGCACAACCACTTCAAAACTATAACTAAAAGACAAAACGGACATCATCCAGAACCACAGAAAGGCTGGCTGAGTGGAAATTCTACAACTAGAAGGGAAGAGAAAAGCACACTGAGACTCAGAGGAGCTGTGGAAGAAAAGCGCAGAGGTATGGAGGTACGCACACGGAAAGGGCTGGCAACTGAGTACGCAGCTGTCTTTCTCAATCCCCAGGGAGACACAAGCTCCCAACTGCTCTGAACTCCAGTTCCGGGTGAGACTCTGGGGACCCAGACTCATACGGGGAGCAACTGGACTGTCTGGCATCGGGCAGAACTCGAGGGCGGCTTTCTCTCAGAGGTGCTTGCAGCGATTACCAAGGGACACTGAGACCAGGGGGCCTCTTAGGGCAGGGCTGACGAGAAGCCATTGCTGTTTGCTCCACCCTGAGACCCCACCCCATCCAAGCTGTGTGCAGAGGCTTTTGCATTTGAATGGCCTGGTCCTTTGAAATCTAAAATTACCTAACAAACTGCAGCTGAGTCAGAGAGACCCAGAACATCCAAAGCAACGCCCAAGGCCCCACAGCAGTTTGCATTGCTTCACAGCTGGGCCTCATCTGGGCACCTCCAAAACCCAAACAAAGAATTGGAATCTGCAGATCTCTCTGTAGCTCCTGCTGGGTGGCCTCAGGTAGAGGCTAAATTAGCACCTCCTTGGAGATCCAAGAGCCAGTGTACCCAGGGGTCACAGTAGGACCATCCAGATTACAACTCCTCAGATCCATAAGGGACACACTCAGGGGGCAGACTCAGTGAGCACCAAAGCCCCACTGAAGCAATTCTTGCCTCATAAGGGTGTCTCCAGCACAGAAGTTCTCCCATCGTAGACACAGCTGATCCTCACAGCCAATTTGGCCTGGAGGTCAATTCCTCCCAGTGATACCAACAACAATCAAGGCTTAACTACAACAAGACTGTGCACACAGCCCACAAAGGGCTGCACCAACAGTGTCCACCTCAGCTAACTGGGGAGGCTGAGCCACTGTGCCCCATAGGACACCTAGCACACAAAGCCACTCCATCAACACAGGGAAGCAGCCAAAATGTGAATACAAAGAAACAGGTCACAAGTGAAAGAAATGGAGGATATAGAGTTCAAAACCACGGTTATAAGGTTTTTCAAGAATTTTCTAGAAACCGCCGATAAATTTAGTGAGACCCTCGAGGGTATGAAAAAGGACCAACTAGAAATTAAGCATACACTGACTGAAATAAACAATAATATATGGAGATCCAACAGCAGACTAGAGGATCGCAAGAATCAAGTCAAAGATTTGAAATACAAAGAAGCAAAAAACACCCAACCAGAAAAGCAAAAAGAAAAAGAATCCAAAAATATGAAGATAGTGTAAGGAGCCTCTGGGACAAGTTCAAGCATACCAACATCAGCATTATGGGGGTGCCAGAAGAAGAGAGAGAGCAAGATATTGAAAACCTATTTGAAGAAATAATGACTGAAAACTTCCCCCACCTGGTGAAAGAAATAGATTTACAAGTCCAGGAAGTGCAGAGAACCCCAAACAAAAGGAATCCAAAGAGGACCACACCAGAAGGCATCATAATTAAAATGCAAAGAGCAAAAGACAGAGAGAGAATATTAAAAGCAGCAAGAGAAAAACAGTTAGTTACGTACAAGGAAGTACCCATACGACTGTCAGTGGATTTCTCAACAGAAACTATGCAGGCCAGAAGGGAGTGGCAAGAAATATTCAAAGTGATGAATAGCAAGAACCTACAACCAAGATTACTCTACCCAGCAAAGTTATCATTCAGAATTGAAAGGCAGATAAAGAGCTTCACAGATAAGAAAAAGCTAAAGGAGTTCATCACCACCAAACCAGTATTATATGAAATTCTGAAAGGTATTCTTTAAGAAGAGGAAGAAGAAAAACAGTAAAGATAAAAATTATGAACAACAAATACATATCTATCAACAAGTGAATCTAAAAGTCAAGTGAATTAAAAATCTGAGGAACAGAATAAACTGGTGAATATAATAGAATCAGGGACATAGAAAGGGAGTGGACTGACAATCTTTGGGGGGAAAGGGGTGTGGAAAGAGACTGGACAAAAATCATACACCTATGGATGAGGACAGTGGGGAGTGGGGGGTAAGGGCATGGGATGGGGTGGAAACCGGGTGGAGGGGAGTTATGGGGGGAAGCGGGGAGAGGAACAACTGTAATAATCTGAATAAAGATTTATTAAAAATTTGTACACTGCTGTACAAGTCCATGAATTTTTTCTCTTAATATTTTTCTTTTTTGCTCAATCCCTCTACCACCCCCACAGTTCCCCACTCACCCAACTATTATCATTGGAATGTCTATGAGTTTGTCCCTATTTTGCTTGTTAGTTCATTCTATTCATTAGATTCCACATATGAGTAAAATCATATGGTGTTTCTCTGATTGGCTTATTTCACTTAACATACTAGTAATGCTCTCTAGGTCCATCCATGCTGTTGCAAAGGGTAAGATTTCCTTCTTTTTTACTACTGCATCATATTCCATTGTGTAAATATACCACAACTTTTTTATCCACTCATCTACTGAGGGACACTTGGGCTGCTTCAAAATTTTAACTATATCCTCTCTAATAAAAGAGTAATATGCAAATTAACCATCACTCTGCTACATAAACCACGCCCACCAGCCAAGCCACGCCCACCAGCCAATCAGGGTGGTATGCAAATTAACCCCAACCAAGATGACTACCAGAAGGGAGGCTTGGGTTTCCCCAGCAACAGAGGAAGCCAAGCTTTCCACACTCTCTGGCGGGCCCAGGCCTCCACTCAAGGATACAAAGTTTCAATTATAGGAGGTAAACAAATCCAAACAGAAATGGCGGCAGCCACGGATCTAGCAGGAGGCTTGGCTTTGCTCCAGGCTACAAAGTTTCAATTGTAGAAGGTAAATAAATTCCAGATACCAGGGCCTCTGCTTGAGTCGCCAGGGGCGTGGCTGGCCTGCAAACCACCACAGGCCCCTCGCCCAGGCCTCTCCACGCCCCAAGGGAACCCCACCCTGATCCAGGACACCCTTCAGGTCAAACCAGCTGGTCCCCACCCATGCACCAGGCCTCTATCCTATCTAATAAAAGAGTAATATGCAGATTGACCATCACTCTAACACACAAGATCAAGATAGCTGCCTTCTGTGGTAAAAGATCCTGCCCCCATGTGGACACAAGATGGCCACCACAAGATGGCCAGCAGAGGAGGGCAGTTGGGAGGGACCAGGCCTGCAAGGGAGGGCAGTTGGAGGTGATCAACCCTGCAGAGGAGGACAGTTAGGGGTGACCAGGACAGCAGAGGAGGGAAGTTGGGGGCAAACAGGCTGGCAGGGGAGCAATTAGACATCAATCAGGCTGGCATGGAAGTGGTTAGGGGGTGATCAGGCTGGCAGCAGAAGCGGTTAGGGGAAATCAGGAAGGCAGGCGGGCGAGCAGTTGGGAGCCAGCAGTCCTGGATTGTCAGAGGGATGTCCAGTGGGATCGGGCCTAAAAGGGCAGTCGGACATCCCTCGATGGGTCCCAGATTGGAGAGGGTGCAAGCTGGGCTGAGGGACAGCCCTCCCGCCCCAGTGCACGAATTTCGTGCACCGGGCCTCTAGTATTTATATAAAACCCTAAGCGACTGGACGACGGGTGACCGGCCGGTAGTTATGATGTGCACTGACCACCAGGGGGCAGACACTCAATGCTGGAGCTGCCCTCTGGTGGTCAGTGCACCCCCGACGACTTGACAGGTAAGGCCAGACTGCGGCACAGAGGCTCACTGATCCCTGCAGGCCAGGCTGAGGGACCCTACTGGTGCATGAATCTGTGCACCAGGCCTCTAATTGTAAATAATGCTGCAATGAACATAGGAATGCACATATTGTTTTTTAATTAAATTTATTGAGTTAAATTGGTTAATGAAATTATATAGGTTTCAAGTATATAATTCTGATACATCATCTGTATATTGCCCCACTCAAAGTCAAATCTTCTGCTGTCACTATATATTGGACCCACTTTACCCTTTACTATCCTCCACCCTCTCCCTTCTGGTAACCACCATACTGTTGTCTGTGTTTATGAGTTTTTGTTTGTGTTTCTTATTTGTTCATTTGTTGCTTTCAGTTTTATATCCCACATGAGTGAAATTATATGGTTCTTGACTTTTTCTGTCTAACTCATTTCACTTAGCATGATATTCTCAAGATCCATCCATGTTGTCAAAAAGGGCAATATTTCATCTTTCTTATGACTGAGTAGTATTCCATTGTGTATATGTACCACATCTTCTTCATCCAATCATCTATCAAAGGACACTTAAGTTATTTCCATCTTGGCCACAGGACTAATGCTGCAATGAGCATAGTGGTACATATATCTTTGAAAATAAATGTTATCAAATTTTTGGGGTAGATGCCCGGAAGAGGGGTTTCTGGGTCATATGGTAACTCTTATTCTATTATTATTATTATTATTATTATTATTATTATTATTATTATTATTAAAATTTGTATTTATAAATTTTTTTTTCTTTTTAAATTTCTTTATTGATTAAGGTGTCACATATTTGTCCTCATCCCCCCATTCCCATCCCACCCCCCTCCCCACGCATGCCCCAACCCCCTGTTGAACTTAACCGTTGGATAGGTTCATATGCATGCACACAAGTCCTTTGGTTGAACTCTTCCCCTCCCCCCACCCTCCCCTATCCTCCCTCTGAGGCCCGATAGTCCGATCGATGCCTCCTTGCTTCTGGTTCTGTTCTTGTTCCTCAGTCGATGTTGTTCATCATTTCCCCTAGATGAGCGAGATCATATGTCACTAGATACATACTTATGAGAACTGAAAGTGAGACGAGCAATAATAGTTATGCTGACAGGCAGATGAATCAGTCTGTAGTGAGTTTCTTTCTGGACCAACAGTTCTTTTGAGACCCAATTTCAATGTCCACCAGTTCCTTATGTGTACATGTCAGCACTGACCCCTCAGCTCTGGATGGTGGACAAATGGTGGTAACGGAGGTCGGACTCCCTCTGGTTTGGTCTCGGCCAGACCCAGGAGCACGGCTTCACCCGGACTAAGGGGCACGTGGCCTCACCCATACCCAAGGGGTGCGTGGCCTCACCCGGGCCCGGGACCCAGCCTCACCCGGATGGATCCAGGGGCACACGGCCTCACCCGGACCCAGGATCCAGCTTCACCCGTACCCAGGGGCGCAAGGCCTCACCCGGACCCAGGGGCACATGGCCTCACCCGGACCCGGGGGCGCGTGACCTCTCCCAGACCCAGGGGCACGTGGCCTCACCTGGGCCAGGCACGCGAGGCCTCACCCGGATCCAGGGACACATGGCCTCACCCGGACCCGGGGGCGCGTGGCTTCTCCCAGACCCAGGGGCACGTGGCCTCACCTGGACCTAGGTGCACGAGGCCTCACCCGGATCCAGGGACACATGGCCTCACCCGGACCCAGGGTGCTTGGCCTCTCCCAGACCCAGGGGCACTTGGCCTCACCCGGGCCTAGGCACGCTAGGCCTCACCCGGATCCAGGGACACATGGCCTCACCTGAACCCAGGGGCGCGTGGCCTCTCCCAGACCCAGGGGCACGTGGCCTCACCCGGGCCCAGGTGCACGAGGCCTCACCCGGATCCAGGGACACATGGTCTCACCCGGACCCAGGGACGCTTGGCCTCTCCCAGACCCAAGGGCACGTGGCCTCACCCGGGCCTAGGTGCACGAGGCCTCACCCGGATCCAGGGACACATGGTCTCACCCGGAACCAGGGACGCTTGGCCTCTCCCAGACCCAGGGGCACGTGGCCTCACCCGGGCCTAGGTGCACGAGGCCTCACCTGGGTCCAGGGACACATGGTCTCACCCGGACCCAGGGACACTTGGCCTCTCCCAGACGCAGGGGCACGTGGCCTCACCCGGGCCTAGGTGCATGAGGCCTCACCCGGATCCAGGGACACACGGTCTCACCCGGACCCAGGGGTGCGTGGCCTCTCCCAGACCCAGGGGCACGTGGCCTCACCTGGACCTAGGTGCACGAGGCCTCCCCCGGATCCAGGGACACATGGTCTCACCCAGACCCAGGCGCGCTTGGCCTCCCCCAGACCCAGGGGCACGTGGCCTCACCCGGGCCTAGGTGCATGAGGCCTCACCCGGATCCAGGGACTCATGGTCTCGCCCGGACCCAGGGGTGCGTGGCCTCTCCCAGACCCAGGGGCACGTGGCCTCACCTGGACCTAGGTGCACGAGGCCTCACCCGGATCCAGGGACACATGGTCTCACCCGGACCCAGGGATGCTTGGCCTCTCCCAGACCCAGGGGCACGTGGCCTCACCCAGGCCTAGGTGCACGAGGCCTCACCCGGATCCAGGGACACATGGTCTCACCCGGACCCAGGGATGCTTGGCTTCTCCCAGACCCAGGGGCACGTGGCCTCACCCGGGCCTAGGTGCACGAGGCCTCACTCGGATCCAGGGACACATGGTCTCGCCCGGACCCAGGGACGCCTGGCCTCTCCCAGACCCATGGGCACATGGCCTCACCCAGGCCTAGGTGTACGAGGCCTCACCCGGATCCAGGGACACATGGTCTCACCCGGACCCAGGGACGCTTGGCTTCTCCCAGACCCATGGGCACGTGGCTTCACACGGGCCTAGGTACACGAGGCCTCACCCAGATCCAGGGACACATGGTCTCACCCGGACCCAGGGACGCTTGGCTTCTCCCAGACCCAGGGGCACGTGGCCTCACCCGGGCCTAGGTGCACGAGGCCTCACCCGGTGTATTTATAAATTTTTATCTTACATCTATTTTTTATTGTCAGCTTACATTTTATTTATTTATTTTATTAAATTTATTGTAATGACATTGGTTAATATGATCATAGAGGTTTCAGGTATGGTTTTCTGTATTACAAGATCTGTATACTGCACTGTGTGTCCACCACCCAAAGTCAAATCTTCTCCCATCACCATATATTAGGACCCCTTGCACCCCTTCCCCCGCTTCCCTCTGGCAACCACCACACTCTTGTTTGTGTCCACAAGTTCCAATTTTATATCCCACAAGTGAGTGAAATCATATGGTTCTTAGCTTTTTCTGATTGACTTATTTCACTTAGCATAATGTTCTCATATACACAATGGAATACTACTCGGCCATATGAAAGGATGATATACTGTCATTGGCAACAACATAGATGGACCTTGAGAATATTATGCTAAGGTAACTTTATTCTTACTTTTTGAGGAGCTTCCTTACTATTTTCCATAGTGGCTGTACCAGTTTACATTCCCACCAGCAGTGAATGAAGGTTCCTTTTTCTCCACAACCACTCCAACATTTATTACTTATCTTGTTGATTATAGTCATTCTAACAGGTGTGAAGCGATATTTCATTGTAGTTTTTATTTGTATTTCCCTAATAGCTAGTAAAGTTGAACATCTTTTCATATATCTGTTGGCAATTTATATGTCTTCTTGAGAGAAGTGTCTGTTCATGCTCTCTGCCCTTTTTTAATTGGATTGTTTGTTTGGTGTTGAGTAGTAAAGAGTTCCTTATATATTTTGGCTATTAACCCCTTGTCGAAGCTGTTGTCTGAAAATATTTTCTCCCATCGGTTGGTTACCTTTTTGTTTTGCCATTGGTTTCTTTTGTTGTGCAGAAGCTATTGATTTTTATTGATTTTTATTTTTTTATCTTTATTGTTGAGAGTATTACAGATATTCCCTCTTTTTTCCCCTTTACTCCCCTCTATTGGTTCCCACCCCACACCAAGCCTTCACCATCCTATTGTCTGTTTCTATGGGCAATGCATACAGGGGTGAGCAAAGTAGGTTTACAGTTGTTTGTATGGAAAATAACACAATAATTAATAAATAATAATATAAGAATAAACTCTTGTGTTTTGCATACTCACAACTGTAAACCTACTTTAGCCCACCCCTGTATATGCATATTAGTTCTTGGTTAATCTCTTCTTGCCCCCCCCCTTCCCTTCTGAGATTCATCAATCTGTTCCATGTTTCCATGCCTATAGTTCTATTTTATTTGTCAGTTTATTTTGTTCATTTGATTCCACATATAGGTGAGATCATGTGATATTTGTCTTTCTCTGACAGGCTTGTTTCATTTAGCATAATAATCTCCAGGTCTCTCCAGCTGTCTCAAAGGCGAAATCACTGAATCATAAGATGGTTCCATTTTCAATTTTTTTTAAGTGGTGGACTTTTATTTTTATTTATTATTTATTGTTAATATGTTGTTATTGGGTTTAGATAGAGGAATGGAAAGAGATGAAGATAGAAACATCAATGAGAGAAAAACAATCAATCAGCTGCCTTCTGCATGCCCTCTATGGGGATCAAGCCCACAACCTGAGCATGTGCCCTGATCAGAATCGAACCAGTAACCTGTTGGTTCATGGGTCAATGTTCAACCACTGAGCCACACCAACTGGGCTCCATTTCCAATTTTTTGAGGTAACTCCATGCTGCTTTCCACAGTGGCTGCACCAACCTGCATTCCCACCAACATCCCTTTTCTCCACATCCTTGCCAACACTTGTTATTTGTTGATTTATTAATGATAGCCATTCTGACAGGTGGGAGGTGATATCTGATTGTGGTTTTAATTTGTATTTCTCTGATGATTAATGACATTGAGCATCTTTTCAGGAGGCCATCAGTATGTCCTCTTTGGAGAAGTATCTACTCAGGTCCTTTGCTTATTTTTTAATTGGATTGTTGTTTTTTTGGTGTTGTGTTTCATAAGTTCTTTATAAATTTTGGACATTAACTCCTTATCAGACGTATCAGTAAACATGTTCTCCTATACAGTGGGTTGTTTTTTCACTTTGTTGATAGTTTTATCTGCTGTGCAAAAAAAAAAATTTTAATTTGATGTAGTCTTTTGTTTATTTTTTCTTTTGTTTCCCTTGCCTGAGGAAATATAACAAATAAAATACTGCTACAAGAAATGTCTGAGATTTTACTGCCTGTTTTCTTCTAGGATTTTGTGCTGGTTTCAAGTCTAACATTTAAGTCATTAATCCATTTTGAGTTTATCTTTATGTATGGATAAGAAGATAGTCTAGTTTCATTTTTTAAAGTTAATTTCCAATATTCCCAACACCATTTATTGAAGAGACTATCTTTACCCTATTGTATGTTATTGTCTCCTTTGTCAAATATTAATTGGCCATAAAGATGTGGGTTTATTTCTGGACTCTCTATTCTGTTCCATTGATTTATATGTCTATTTTTATGGCAGTAAAATGCTGTTTTGATTACTATGGCCTTGGAGTATGGTTTGATATCAGCTATCATGATTCCCTCAACTTTGTTCTTCTTTCTCAAGATTGGTGTTGCTAGTCAGGGTCCTTTGTGGTTCCATATTTTTTTTTGAAAATTTGTTCTATTCTGTCTTAATAAGAATTATGTTGTATCTACATATAGCTTTGGGTACTATGGACATTTTAATGATGTTAATTCTTCCTATCTTTGGACACGATATATG